>NW_007024334.1:120547-231985 GCF_000164805.1 Carlito syrichta
AGCTGAAGGGTTAATCACAGTTAGCCTTCGGGGAGGGTTCGGGGAGGGTCTGTCCGGCTCCGGTTGGGGTAGGGACTCAGCAAACCCAAGGCTGTGGGGTGACTGACCCCGAGAAGCCCCTCGGGAGCCCAGACCCGCTCGGGAGGGCAGCGGAAGGTAGGGCGCCCCCAGCGTGGTCCCGCCCCGGCCGCCGCGGCTTTGAAAAGTGTCCGCGGGAGCGAAAGCGAGAGTTTAAAGGAACAGGAGGCCCATTGAACGTCCTACCAGGGCTTTCACGGGCTTTTCGCCCGCTAGTTTGTTTTTGTTTTTTCAGCTCGCGGATCTTGCTCCTGCCTTAACCCTTTCTGGCCCTCTCGTTAGTTGACATCTTCTTTTGCATATAGCTAACCTTCCTTGGAAGAGGGTAAATACAAAGAAAAGAAGCAAAGCATTATTGGTTAAAAGTACGGGTTCGAGGACCAGACTGCCTGGGCTGGAATCTCTCCTCCCCCAGGATGAGCAGTTTACTTAATCTCTTAGCCTCAGTTATCCATCCACCAAATGGAGAGAATTATAATAACGCCCGTATATAAGGTCGTCGCAATGGACTAGATGAGTTAATAGGGTAGACCCTGAACATTTAGAACATTGTACCACAAATAATTCGACTCTGTATTTATTGAAGAGAAGGGGGGGACCTGGATCAAATAACACATTGGCGTCGTGTCCTAAATTCAAAGGCCCTGTTATATACTGTTCTGGTCCGCTCCATTCCATGCTCCTAAGGGTTTAATGGTTGCGTAGGTACCTCAACTTGTCACAAAATCCACCGGAAGTGGATCAGGATAATCAATCTACCCTGCAAATTTGATGGCCAAAGAATGGCTTTCTCGTGGGAAACAGGAAATAAAGCATGTTTTCCCATATTAGCTCAATTGGCTTTTTATTTCTGAATAACAAATATACACATATAAGCGCATACATATATGTTCCCTATAGCCTTTAGTATACCAACACCCCCTCCCCTCAACTTTCTCCCAATTGGTTAATGTCTTGTCCCCCCCCCCCCCGCATATTTAGGAAACCTGGTTCTCTTTTTCTTGCTTAATCAGGAGTGTTTAAATTCTAAGTCATGTTGTATCTGAATTTGGGCACCTGGTATGCGTACCTGTTTGGTATCAAGTTTGAAAACTGAGTCTTCTAATCAAAACTCAATTCTGTAGTTAAACAACAGGGGTGTAAACTGTATAGGCCCACTTATATGGGGGTTTCTTCTACCACTGGCCACCCCTGAGACAGCAAGAACAATGCCTCTTCCTTCTCCTCAGCGTAGTCAATGTGAGGATGTCCAAAACAAAGACCTTTATTATGACTCACTTTCACTTAATGAATAAACATATTTTCTTAAAGATTTTCTTAATAACATTTCCTTTACTCTAGCTTATGTTTTTGTAAGAATATAGCATATAACTTACATAACATACTATATATATAAATATATATATATATTATTATTATTATTTTTTTTTTTAGTCAGAGTCTCACTCTGTTGCCTAGGCTAACATGTAATGGCACAATCACAACTCACCAGAGCCTCAAACTCCTGGGCTCAAGCGATCATCCCGATTCAACCTCCCAAATAGCTGGGACTACAAGCACGTGCCACCATGCCTAGCTAATCTATGTATATTGTGTAGTGACAAGGTCTCACTATATTACCTAGGCTGGTATCGAACTTCTGGGCCTAAGCAATCCTCCAGCCTCAGCCTCCCAAAGTACTGAGATTATAGGTGTGAGGCAGCACACTTCGTCACAACATATATGTCAATCAAAGGTTTATGTTATTGGTAAGGCTTCTAGTCAACAGTAGGCTGTTAGTAGTGAAGCTTTGGAAGAAGTCCAAACTTATATCTGGATTTTTTACTGTGCACAGGTCTGAGCCTTTGTTGTTCAAGTGTCAGCTGTAGTTAATTGATGTTGATGTTTTTGTCTGCACCCCCAATGAGGTCATTACCTTATGAAGCCTTGTGGAAAGCTTCCTAAAAACGTTCTGTACAAATCCAGTTCCCATTATAGACAAGATTATAGGGAACCCAGCAGAAACCACCTCAAGAAAGTACGTCCTCTTTAGTCTGGGTTATTTTTTCTGCTTTCTCAGTAGAAAAATGGATGTTCCCTCTTTCTTTCAGAAGAAATAAGACCCCACCTCTCCCTACCACCATTTTCTTTCTTCTTCCTTTTATTATTTTATATGCATATTCAGTGTTCATTTTTCTTGTTGCTTGTTGTCAGCAATGCTTTGCCCTCCTGACTGAAGCTATATACGTTTTGTAAGTAGAAATTTGATGCCAAAAATTGAAAGGGAACTAAATGATTCAGAGTCAGTCTGGAAAGAATTTAATATGTTTGGCTATCTCACTGGTGATGCTTAATTGTATTGATTTACTCCTATCTTATTCTGAAGAGCTGCACATGTAGAAAATTTTTTAGTGTGGGAGAACATACAGGTAAGCAAAAATCAACTCTGCTTGATGACTGATGGTCAGACCTAAAGAAGAAAGAGCATCATTGTAATCAACTCAAACTTTTGTAATTTGCCTTAACTACCAACCAATAGTTATTTCTAAAAATATATTTTGCTTTTACATTGTACCAAGCAATGAATACATAAAATATATGTAGGACAGTATGTTCAGAGTGAAATGGAAAGAGTTGATTACTCATATAACTCTGGCTAAAGTAGTGTATTTTGTGGCCTAAATTATTTGGGTTTGCCATATATATTTCACCACGGAAGTGTCTATTTCAATTTCATAAGTGACCAATTAAGTCTTTGCGGAAAAAGTTTCGTCTTCCATCTGACATGAAAGAGACGTTGTAATGAGTGGACGTCTGTTTCTATTTACTATAGCTATATTGCTGACTCTTCTACCCGTTGGCTTAATTTGAGCTTATCTCTCAAAGAAATGAATCAAGAATCACAAATGAGGAGCACTTGTGTTCTCTCTCCATGGCAAAGATCTGGAATTCGTAGGACACTCTCTCCTTAAGATCACGTATCAGAATCATTCTAAGCAACACAAAACGTTAAGCAGACATCAGCACCTAAGCTACTGTCTGTACAGATTTCAAATCTGTTTCCAAGTCTTTATCTCCACCAACCTTCAAAGAGGTTTTCACAAGTTCCAAATACAATACTATATACATATATTTGCCATTAACCATCTCATCCCATCTCCAGGTTTAACAGTGTATTTCCTAGGACCTGTCTAGAATTGAAACTTGGCTAACAGGATGCTCAAGAAAACAGCAGGGGAAGAAAAAAACAAAAAACTGGGATGCAATATAGGCTGTGGAGTACTCAGCATTCATTGTAATCTTTTCTTAATATTATTTCAGAAAATCATTTTCTCCATGTTAACAGGATGTGCTAAAACTTTCTACAATTGCTGTCAGATAAAGGGAAATTGCCATTAGTGAATTGCTTTTTATTCAGTCAAAATATTATGACCTTTCTACGAGGTCTTTAGTATTTCCTCTCCCTCCTCATTTGATAGGGCTAATTTTTTGACCTCAGATATGCAATTACAATACTCATTTGTTCATCTTGGTTGACCTGCTCTCAGAATCAACTGGAATTTTATTGTACTGTTAATGGATATGTTCAGCTTCTTTATAGTTTTAAGTAGAACGTTTTATCAATAGGGTGTTTTGCATCAAATAAACATCTTAAAAATGTACCTAACAGCTAAAATAACTCTTTTTAACTGTGACATTTAACAGGCAAGAACATTTAATACCTTTTAGCCTCATCAATACTGCATTTAATATTTAGATGAAATTAACGATATAGGCACATTCAAAATGAAATAATAGCCTGAATTAAAATGGCACACGTTTATACTGTCTTCCTTCTGAATCATAATAAGCCAAAGTGTTTTTGACCAGTAAATAGCAAAGTACAAAAAAATGTGCAACTCAATGTAGTAGAAAAGAAATTAATAAAAATGAAACACCACACTCTTAAAAGGGATTGGGGCATTATCTTATATTTCTTTTTAAATGGCAACAATGTGTCATAGAAACATAGACCTTATTCCTAAATTGGACTCAGAAATAAGTTAAACTCCTGCAGTTTACAAAAAAAGAAGAAAAAGAACGAAAGAAAATGGGCAAGTGTTCCACTAGCACTTAGTGAATTAAAAATTGAAATAAACTGTAAAATAATATACTGTACAATGCATAGTAATGGAACACATGGAAAAGTTCTCAGATGTTTATTGCTATGAACATACTTGTCAGCCTTATAGCTTATCCAGATTTTTCTGAACTGATGGAAATATCTAAACTGCAGAAAATGTGTCTCTCAAGTGTGAGCCCTGGGAGAAGTCATGCTTCTGCAGAGCCTGGTGGAGACTATTACTGCTGGCACAGATCACAGAGCTTTTTGTGTTGGCTGCCAGAGTGCTCTGATTCACACAGGCACCACCTCTGGAGTCAGCCCTGGTGATTTCTACTGCTTTTCCTCTCCTCATCTTGTTTTCCTTCGCCTCAAATTTCCTCTCTTTTTATTTCCATCTCCAGTATGCAAATATTTTGTTGAGATACAATTTATATAGCTTGAGTCACCCTTTTAAAGTGTATAATTTGGTGGTCCTCCATGTATTCACAAGGTGGTAAAATAAAACTGCTACCTAATTCCAGAATATTTTCATCATTCAGAAAAGAAACCTTTTATCCTTTAACTGTCACTCTCCTTATTCCACTTTCTCTCCAGCCCCTGGCAAGCCCTAATTGACCATGTCTATGAATCTGTCTAATCTGGAGAGTCCACATAAATGGAATCATACCATTTATGGCCTTTAGTGTCTGACTTCTTTTGCTTAGCATACCCTTCAAAATGTTTAAGTCTATAAGGAAATGACAAACTGTTTTTCACAATGGCTGTAACTTTTTTTTATTATAAAGATGTGGGGTACAATTCAGGGTTAGGTATCCAAAGATGATTATGCAGGTACCCTTTTTGATGAGGTGTACCCCTCCTTCCCCTAGCAGTTTCTCTCAACTGCCAGTCCCATCCCACCCCCATCCCCCGACAGTTTCATACTACTTGCCAATCCCTTTCTTATAGTACCACATTTTTTATCCAGTCCAGCTTTGATGGGCAACATGGTTGGTTCCATGTTTTTGCTATTGTGAATAGAGCTGCTACAAACATATGCGTGCAGGTATCTTTTTTGTAGAATGATTTGAGTTCCTCTGGGTATATTCCCAATAGAGGAATTGCTGGGTCATTTGGAAGGTCAATTTCTAGTTCTTTCAGACTGCCACACTGTCTTCCAAAGAGGTTGCACTCGTTTGCATTCCCACCAACAATGTAGAAGCATTCCTTTTTCTCTGCATCCTCGCCAGCATCTGTTGTTATTTTATTAACAATGGCCATTCTTACTGGGGTTAGTTGGTATCTGGATGTGGTTTTGATTTGCATTTCTCTGATGATTAGTGAGGCTGAGGGCTGCAACTTTTTAAATTTCCAACAGTGTCGAGGGTTCCAATTCTACTTGTCCTTGCTAATACTTGTTAATTTTCATGTTAAGAAAAATTTTAGTCACCCTAGTTGGTGTGAAGTGGTATTATATTGTGGTTTTGATTTGCATTTTTCTAAAGGCTAATGATGTTCAGCATCTTTTCATGTGCTTATTGGGCATTTGTATATCCTCTTTAGAAAACAGTTTATCCACACTCTGTTCTATTTTTAACTGAATTATTTTTATTGCTGAGCTGCGTTATTTACATATCCTGGATACTAGGTTCTTATATATGGATTGCAAACATTTCCCACATTCTATGGGTTGTCTTTTCACTTTCTTGATCGTGTTTTAATTTGTATTATTATTATTATTATTATTATTATTACTATTATTATTGGCAGAGTCTCATCCTGTCCCACAGGGTGGAGTGCAGTGGCATGATCACAACTCATAGCAGCCTCAACCTCCTGGGCTCAGACAGTCCTTCTACCTCAGCCACCTATGTAACTGGGACTACAGGTGTGTACCACCACACCTGGCTATTTAAAAATTTTTTTGTAAAGACAAGGTCTTGCTGTGTTGCCCAGGCTAGTCTCAAATTCCTGGGCTCAAGGGATCCTCCCACCTCATCTTCCCAGAGTGCTGGGATTATAAGCATGAACCACCACTCCCGGCCTATAGTGTTCTTTCTTAGTGTTCAATTTTTTTTTTATTTTGATAAAGTCCAACCAACTTATATATTTTTCTTTGGTTATTTTTGTTGTACACGTCATATATAGGAAACTCATGTCTAATCTGAAGTCACAAAGATTGACACATATTTTTATATGAGAATTTTGTTGTTTTAGCTTTTATATTTAGGTCTTCCATTCACTCTGTGTAAATTGTCGTATAGGGAATGAGGAAGGGACAAAAATTATTACTTTGCGTGTGCATATACCATTGCCTCAACCATTTGTCATAAAGATTATTGTTTCCCCATTGACTGATCCTTGCATCATTGTTGAAAAATCAATTTGCCATTGACACAAAGGTTTATTTCTGGACCCTCAATTCTATGCCATGAATCTAAATGTTATCTATATACCAATTTTGATTATTGTGACTTTTAGGAAAGCGCTGAAATAAGAAAGTGTGAGTCCTCCGACTTTATTCTTCTTTTTCAAGATTATTTTGTCTATTCTGAACTCCTTGCGTTTTTATATGAATTTCAGAATCTGCTTGTCTATTTCTACAGATAAAAGGCTGTTGAAATTTTTATCCAGATTACATTGAGGAAGATCCAAGATGGCTGTCTGGGAGTATCCAGCTGGATTTTTAATGGCTGGTATATTAGTTTGCTAGAGCTGCCAGGACAAAAACATTACAAATTGAGTGGCTTAAACACTCAGACATTTATTTTGTACTTAATAGATGTATTTTCTAGAGTACTATTTTAACTCTTGGGTTATTTATTTTACATTTTAAAATATTTTACTAGTGGTTGTCCTAGGATTGCAATTAATATTTTAATTTATAATGATCTAATGTAGATTCATGCCAAATTGATTCCAGTAGCATACAAAATTGTTGGTCCTATATAGCCTTGTTATCTTTCCATTATTATTGTCCAAATTACTTACTTATACATTGTAGACTCTTCAACCTAAATTTATAATTATTGCTTTATGTGGTTATCTTTAGAATATGATTCGAGAAAAAATACAAACAAAAATACACTTAAATTGTGTGTATTTGCTATGTTGTTGCCTTTACCTGCACTTTTTTTATTCATGTGAATTAGCGTTACTATCAAGTATCCTTTCATTTCAGTTAGAAAACTCTCTTTGGTCTTTCTTATAGGGCAAGTCTTCTAGTAATGAACTCCCTCATTTTTTGTTCATCTGAGAATGTCTTACCTTCTCTTTTATTTTATTTTTTTATTTATACTTTTTGAAGTCAGAGTCTCATTCTGTCACCCAGGCTAAAGTGCAGTGGCACATTCAGGGCTACAGTAGCCATGACCTGCTGAACAGGTGATCCTTCTGCCTCGCCTTCCAAGTAGCAGGAACTATGGGCACCCACCACCATGCTTGACTTATTTTTTTACTTATTGCAGAGGTAAGGTCTCACAAAATTGCTCAGGCTGGTCTTGAAATACTGGGATCAGACAATCCTTTCACCTCTGTCTTCCAAAGTGCTGAGATTACAGTTATGAACCACCATGCCCAGTCTCTCTTTTATTTTTAAAAGATAGTTTTGCCTGTTAAAAATTCTTGATTGATGTTTTTCTTTTTTATCCCAGCACTTTGAATATACCACTCTATTGCCTTTTTTTCTTTATAGTTTCTGATGAGAAATCAGTTGTTAATTGTATTAAGAATCTTGTGCATGTGATGAGTCACTTCTCTCTTAGTAATTTTAAGATTCCTTCTTTGTCCTTCAACAGTTTGGTTATGATGTGTCTAGGTGCGAATATCTTTGACTTTATCCTAATTGGAGTTTAATGAGTTTTTGAATATGAAACTTAATTATTTCCATCAAATGTGGGAAAATTTTAGTGACTGCTTCTTCAGAATTTTTTCCACCTCTTTTCCTTGTCTTCTCATTCTGGAATCTTATTTTGGCATACATTGGTGCACTTGCTCTTGTTCCACAGTTCTCTGATTTCTGTTGATTTTTCTTTCATCTTTTTTCTTCTTGTCCTTCAGATACTCTCAATTGACTATCCTTAATTTTGCTGACTCGTTCTTCTGTCTGTTCAAATATATTGTTGAACCCCTCTAGTGAATTTTTATTTCAGTTATCGAAACTTTCAATCTCAGCCATTTTTTGGGGGGGGGTTCCTTTTAATACTTCCATTGATGAGACAACATTTTCATACCTTTTTTTAAAAAAAACGTATTTAGGCATTGTTGGTTTTCTTTAACTTTTTGAATGTATTTAAAATAGCTTATTTACATTTTTTATCTGTTAAAACCAACATCTGAGCTTCCTCAGACACAGACTCTATTGATGGCTTTTTTTCCCTGTGCATGGGCCAACTTTTCTTACTTTTTTTTTTTTGCTAGTATCATAAGTTTTTGGGAGGAACTTGACATTTTAAATAATAAAATATGACAACAAATAAAGCATACTGTCTCCTTTCCCCAGAGGGTTTTTTGTTTTGTGAATTTTCTGAACCAATTTTATAAAGTCTGTTGTCTTTGTCATTGTGTGGCCTTTTTTTTTTTTTTTAATTGAGATCTCACTCTGTTGCCCAGGCTGGAATGTAGTGACACAATTCCAGTGGCTCACCACAGCCTTAACCTACTGGGATTAGACTACCCTTCTGCCTCAGCTTCCTAAGTAACTGGGACTATAGTCACATGCCACTACACCTTAATAATTTTTTTATTTTTCTTTTTTTTGTAAAGATGAAATCTTGCAATGCTGCCCAGGCTGGTCTCAAACTTCTGGGACCAAGGAATTATCCTGTCTCAGCCTCCCAAAGTACTGAAATTACAGGCATGAGCCACCACACCCAGCTCTGTATGGCCCCTTAAGTCTCTGTTTGGCTCGCTAAATGGTCAGCAAATGATTACACAAAAATTTTCATAAATGATAGATCAAAAAAGTATCCCAGTCTATGCCAAAGGGCTCTGTGTGCATGTTGGGGTGTGCCTTTGACATTCAACCTTAAGCCTTCAATTCCTGCTTGTGTAGGCCTTTTGATCAGAGGTGAGACTTTACAGTCTTCTGAGGTCTTATTTCTGCTGCCCTATGCATGCATATGACCTTCCATATTCCTGTGAATATATTGGAGCTTTTCAAAGGCCATGTAGACATCCCAATGTCCAGTTTTTCTTTTCAAGTTTTTTGGTTAGTCTATTATTTGCTCCATCAGGTATCAATCTCCCTACGCAGTCACAAAGGTAAAACTCTTGCTTGTAATTGTGTCAGACAAATGCCCTCACCTTCACCCCCCATAAGGCTTTTTGCACTGGGAACACGCCAAGTCAGCATGTGAGTCTTCCTGAGATCCCCCTGAAATGGCTCTAGCACTGTTTGCTATTTTTTATGGTTACCACTGAGCTGAAGAGTAGGAGATAGGGATAGAGCATGATAAAGTGTCACACAGCTCACTGTTCTTATTGAGATTCAACATTTTTTTTCTTGAATAAATACTCTCAGGGTTGTTGTGACCCTTTGTTTTATTTCCAGAATCCCAAGAAAGACGATTCTGATAACTTTGTTAGTTGCTTTTCTATAGTAGTAAATTTTGGATTCCTTATTCCAGTATTTTTGGTGATGTCACCCCTGCACCTTTCTAAATAGTCTGAAAACTTTGGGGATTAAGAAAATGTATTAAAAAATACATTGGAAAGAATTAAAGTATCACAGGCAATAGATATATTATGAAAGTTCTAAATCTGGCTTAACTTTAGCATTAATATAAGTTAATTTTTTTCAAAAACATGAAAGAAGAGAATAGACTGGCTGCAGTGACTTAAGCCTGTAATCCCAGCACTTTGGGAGGCCAAGGTGAGAGGATTGCCTGAGCCTGCAGTTCGGGAACAGTCTAGGCAACTTGGTGAGCCCTCATGTCTACAATAAAAACCAAAATATTAGCTGGGTGTGGTAGTGCATGTCTGTAGTTCTTGCTACTTGGAAGGCTGAGGCAGAAGGATTGCCTGAGTCCAGCAGGTCGACACTGGGTGCTGGGGTGGCCATGAATGTGCCACTGCACTCCAGCCTGGGTGATGGAGTGGGACTCCAACTCAAAAAAAAAAAAAAAAAAAAAAAAAAGGAGAGAATAGAATTCCATTTGTATATGCTAATTGCACCTTGGTTTTAAAATTTTAATACATGACAGAAAATATTCGTATCTTTTAACTAATATTAACTTTAATCTATAAAATAACTAATATTAACTTTAATCTGTAAAATAAAAAATGAGCTTCATACGTGGGAATCAATTTCTGAATTATTAGAAATCTTAGCCATTAATTCGACTAAATTTATTGATTTATTTTATTACTTGAATTCTTATATAAATATCCTTGTAAAAAATTAAAATCTATTATGAATCAGTCCAGTTTCCACAAGTCAATAGTATATTATAGTATTCTGAACATTTCTTAAAAGAGGTAGAATCACCTTAAATAAATTTCTTTATATATAGATGTTCACTAAAATAATTCATCAAAATGAGTAGTTTTAATAAATAATAGTTATTTTAATGCTAATTGATGTTGACTTCAGTCCACATACTCTTTCTAGTTGGATTTTACTTTTTCTAAAATGATCTTAAGATCTCTAATGAACAAAAACTGCTTCAAGTCCTCTACCCTCCTTTTTATTTTTATTGTGGCAAAACAATCTACCATCTTAAGTGTACAGCTTATTGACATTAAGAACTTTCACATTGTTGTGCAACCAACATCACTGTCCATATCCAGAACATTTTTTATCATCCCAAAGTGAAACTCTGTATTCATTACATGATATTCCCCATTCCTCTCTGCCCCTCATAACCATCGTTCTATTTTTAGTCTATAAATTTGACTAGTCTAGGTACCTCACTTAAGTGGCATCTACAATATCTGTCCTTTGGGGTCTGGCTTATTTCACTCAGAATAATGAAATATTCTGAGTGAAATATCTTCAAGGTTTATCCATGTTGTAGTATGTATCAGAAGTTCATTTCTTTAAGACTGAATAATATTCTATTGTGTGTATAAGCCATGTTTTGTTTAGCCATTTATCCATTGACAGACATTTGTCTACCTCTTTTCTTGAGACTGTTTCAACAAAAGCAATTATATATAATTGGTCTATATCATCAGTCTGTATCATCAATCAAGAACTGAGGTGGCATAAAAAGTTATGCCAGTAAGTGAAAAAACCAAAGCAAAACAATACATTAGATATAAATCCTTGGGACACATGCATATATCATGCCACATCTACCTGGCTAGAAGATACAGTTGAGTGTTTCATTTGTTTACCTTGATATGGACCTAATACTGACTACTGGTTGAAAATTAGCTTTCGCCTGATCTTTTGTTTTATGTTAATCCACTCTGTGTAAAATTCTTAACATACTCTGCAAAAAAAAAATTATTCTCAACATTAAGATTCACATCACACCCCTTATCAACAAGGGTGCCTGAATGATGCATATTTGTATAACTAACCCTTAACTGTACCCCACAATTTTAAAATAAAATATGTTTTAAATAAATAAATAAATAAGTAAGTAAAATAAAAACAGAGAAGCTCAAGATTCACATCAAAAGTCTTAAGGACTACTTCATAATATATATTTTATGAAACTGATTTTGCAATACACAAATTTTAATTCGTTCAAAGATAAATTAATCTTTTAAATTCTGTTAATCTAATTTTATTCTTTATTCTAACTGGGCTTCCATCGTCACTTGTTTTAGAATTTCCCTGTCAATCTGGTTTTCTTTTAAAGCTCTCCTTTGCTTCCTTAAATATTACTACTTTTTTATTCTTACTAGAGATTGCATTTCTATGTCTGTTTTATTTTTCTTTTATCCTTAAATAAGAAAATATCATGGAACTGATTTTTTGTGAGCATTTTATTACTGCTAGGAAGGAAATTTAATAACACAATTACAAATATGCACCACTTAAATGTGAAAAATGCTATTGGATGATCACAACTGCAGCTACCTTTATTTTTAAACAAGGACAAAACTCACTTGAGATATGGATGATTAAAATCAACATATGCAAGAGGCAGAGTTGCTCATGCAATGTGATACAAAAGCCTGAGAAGGCAAGAGAAGGGTGTGGTGAAAACTCTTTCAGCTGTGCACGCAGTCAGCTGAAACTTGACAGCCCCAGCAAGTTTCTCCACACCCATATCAACAAGCTAATGTCAACCATAGTCATCTCTGGGATTAACTGTGGCCCTTTTTTGGTCTAGATGAAAAGATAAACCCAAATTTTTATAGGAAATCATATATACTTCACACGTGATCCTCAGCAGATCTTAATTTACATTTCTAAAGACAATAAAATTTCAGTCTTATTCTGATAAATATTCGATGAACTTTACTAGAATATACTTAGTAGACATATATGTAGGAAATCATTTTGAAGTAATATAATGAACATTCTCTCATTTTAATGGAAAATTTTGAAAACAGCTTTTAAATTGAGCTGATAGAGATAACACAGGTGGGTTAGCTATACAGCTCCTTTTGGCAACGTATCAAGCCAGGTAGCATCTTTCAAGAGAGCAAGATGCAAAATCTTGGTTCAGAAAATGTTGTGTTTCCAAAGTCAAAGTGTGCCATTTTTAATTTTTAACCTCATAGCACATATCCTCATAGCACATGCTGTGAAACATGTTATGAGGTATGTCAATACCACAGTAAGTTTCCAGGGTGGTCTAAAATACCTTTTCTGGTTCATAATAGTACTGAAATGGTACTTATTTCAGAAATAAAAATTTACAGAATAAAAACATATAACCATTGATGTTATATATTGAATGCACACCTAGTAATAGCCTATTAATTAATAAAAACCAAAAAAGTATATGTTAGAGAAATTTATATAATATTATATTGATCTAATAATAATAATATGACTAAAACCTGTGGTAGCAACAAAAGTAATACATAACTTTTTTTTTTTTGAGTTGGAGTCTCACTCTGTTGCCCAGGCTGGAGTGCAGTGGTAGCTCACAGCCACCACCACAGCGTTTACCTGCTGGGTTCAGGTGAACCTTTTGCCTCAGCCTTCCAAGTAGCTGGAACTACAGGCACACACCATCTTACCCAGCTAATTTTTTGTATTTATTGTAGAGATGAAGTCTCACCAAGTTGCCCGGGCTGGTCTCGAACCCGTGGGCTCAGGAAATGCTCTCACCTCAGCCTCCCAAAGTGCTGGGATTATAGGCATGAGCCACCATGCCTGGCCGATAACTTTCAAAGATGTTACTGTGTACTTTGAGCTTCCCTATAGATTCCTGTTGAGTTTGTCAGGATCAGGTGCTTTCAAAGTTGCAGAACTTGGTCGCCACTGTATTCTTACGGTGGAACCTAAGTATGATTTAATCATTGAAATAGGTAGGCAATATTTATTGCAATTCTGCAAAAGATGAAGGAACAGTGAAACTCAGGTATTCTCTGACCTACTTAAAATGACTGACAAATCACAGTATAATTTGTGTATTAAAAGGCAAGTGAAAGCTTTAAAATCTCTTAGAGCATACAAAAAAGGTTTAATGAATGCTAATGTGCTATTGTTAATGAATGTCTTTTGCACATATCTGGAAAAGTCTATTAGTTTCTTTTAATATTTAGAGGATTCCATTTATGACTAAAGAATTCAATACCCCCATTTTTTTTTCTAGCTCTGCAGAATTTGCTCTGACATATTTTACTACCTGTGTGCACTCTCTCCTCCTGATTTAATTCTAGTTGTCCTGATTAAATCATCCATCATTTTTAGGATGATTTTTCTCCTTATTGGTTTTTGGGACTGCTTCACTGGCTTTAGCTATTTGCTACTTTTTCTTTCTGATATGTCACTTTGAAACTATTTCTGTGACTTTCTTATTTTAAATTTTTCTAATAGCATTTTAGTTTCCGTCCATTTTTCCACCTTTTTTTTTTTTTACTCCTTATGCTTTTTCTGTCTTTTCTTCAGTCAATATGACTTAGATTTTAACATTTGGGATTTCTGCATCTATTTGAGACTTTCAATAAAATAAGTAGCTCCCCCAAATAAAAAACATTATCCCTATATTGTCATTATACAACATGTAAATATCCTGTAACCTCTAAATTGATTAAGATGATCATATTAGCTACTTTATTTTTCCTGTTTTATGAACTATGAAATGTTTTGTATCAACCTGAAAAAATCATTTAAACTTTATGTTTTTTGTAAAAGGGAAAGTAAAGAGATATAGTTTCACTTTGTTTTGTTTTTTCTTTTTGACTCGGAGTCTTGCTCTGTCACCCAGGCCGGAGTACAGTGGTATAATTCCAACTTGCTGCAGCCTCAAACTCCTGGGCTCAAGTGATCCTCCTGCCTTGGCCTCTCAAAGTGCTGGAATTATAGGCATGAGTCGCCATGACCAGCTGAGATACACCTTTTAGGGTATCTTTTAGGGACTTGAGGATTCACTTTTGAACCTACTTGCTAATAGCCAACCAAGATCAGTCTAGATGAACTGTTTACACTACAGTACAGAAAGCACACACTATAGATACTCTGACAGTATCTGAAGATGGAGATAGAATATTGTGAAGGGAGAAGGAGCAAAGAACTCCATGCTTGAGTAAGGGGAAGTTCGTTAAAGATAAAAAATCAAGAGGTTGCATTCTATATACATATTTTGAGACAAGGTTTCTTTCTGTTGCACAGGCTGGTGTGCAGTGGCCCAATCACAGCTCACTACAGCCTGGAACTCCAGGGCTCAAGCGATCCTCCTGCCTCAAACTCCTGAGTAGCTGTGACTAAGAGCTTGTATTTTAAAGACTCAGAAGATCTCTGAGAAGCTACAAAGACAGAGTATCCTCTGGATAGAGATGTATATTAGCAAATGAAGATATTGGATAACTGACGTGTAAAACAGTATACGGTTTCTGGAGAAAGCATCAAAGTATCAGACATAGGACAGAGAGACATATGGAGGAAACATGATCAAAGGACAATCATGGAGTTACAACCACATAATGATGCCTTTCTCGCTTCCAAGTGATCCCCTAGAGTTCTGACACCATTAACTAACCTCATGACTTGTGAAGTCAATCTTATCAACTCTAAAATTGAATCCAAGATTAATAATGGCAACTTGAATCGATATCTGAATTTTCATTTGAAGCATGATTATTTTTTACAAAAATGTGATTCTCAATAGAATGAGCTCATTATTATTTCTGGCAGGTCTAGGGATATTTTAGGAAAAGGAGGCTCTGAAGATAGAAAAAAAATTGATGTTATAATTGTATTTGAGAAACAAAGAAAATATACCTTATAAAATACAAACTAACAGGCCAGGTATAGTGCCTGTAAACCTAGCACTTTAGGAGACCAAGAGGAGAGGCTTGCTTGAGCCTAGGAGTTCAAGACTAGCCTGGGCAACATAGTGAGACTTTGTCTCTACAAAAAAAAAAAACAAAAAGTAACTGTACATGGTGGCACATGCCTGTATTTCCAGCTATTTGGGAGGCTAAGCTGGGAGGATCATCTGAGCCCAAGATGTTGAGGCTGTGGTAAGCTGAGATGTTGTCCTTGCACTTCAGTATGGGTGACAGAATGAGACCTAATAAAAAACAAAACAACAAGCAAACAAACAAACAAACAAACAAAATACAAACTACAAGAAACAACATCTTCTCAGCTAATTCTAATATAAAAAAGATAGTTGCTCTTAACTGTGGCTGAGGTATAACTGACACACCCTGGCAGGGGAAAGTATTTAGAATCTTCAGAAGAAAGGAGTGCGATCTTCATGTTTATCAAAGGAAGATATAAAATAACACACAAAATGATATCAGTGATGTATAGTGACTAAGCCAGTATTGCCACAAAATTCAGCATTTAAGAAGCTTGCAATGGCCTAGCAGGGTATTGAAAATTGAGCTAATTTTGTGATATTTAAAAACTTATCCATAAGGATAGCCAGACATATGGGCAGCTCCACAAATTATCAGTCATTAGTTTCAAAAGAAGTCTCACAAAATATATGATAGAGACACATCTGGTATAGTGTTAAAGCATACTCCAAAAAAGCTCAGTAGAATGAACCTTAGAAAAATGTGACATTAGCCCCTAAAGCACTGGAAAGTTTCTCCTTCCACTCTCCACCAGAATCACCAGGTAGGCTTGTTTCAGATGCAGATTTCTGAACCACACCCTGCCTGGTGATTCTGATTCAGTGAGTCTGACTCAGGGTGGAACGTGGGAAAATAATTTTTTAACAAGCTTTGTAGGTGATTAAGTGATGTAAGTCATCCTAATGCTACACTTTGAGAACAATCCTAGGTTAAAGGCATGACAAAAGACATCCTTTCACCATACCTGTTTATATAAATGCATTTAAAAAATTATCTCTAAAATGTTAATGGTGAATGATGATAAACTTAAAAGAGAAGATGTACTTCTATCAAATAATAATGCATAATATTTATTTCCTTCTATCATTCTTTTTAAGAGACAAGTTCTTGCTATATTGTCCAGGCTGGTCTTTAACTCCTGGCCTCAAGTGATTTTCCCACCTCAGCCTCCCAAGCAGCTGGGATGACAGCATGAGCCACTGTGTCCAGCTAATGCGTGATTTTTTAAAAAAATCAAAAACTAAAAACTTCCTTAGTGTCTACATTTCTAAAGCTGGTTTTATTTAGATTAGAAAGTAAGAAGCATCAATTAAAATTTAACTATAAAGCACCTTCCTCTAAGATTAAATCCATTTATATAATGAGTTGTTACTCAAAATTTAGAAAGTACAATAACAGCCAAGTTGAAGACCAACCCATCTCATTAAATAACTCCTCCTTGATTACGTTTATATATTACCAGTCAGACTTAAACCCCTTTGACTCTAAAACAATAGTTTCACCTATAGGATTTTTTTTTTTTTTTTTTTTTTTTTTTGCGGTATTTACGGAAAATTTTCTTCCTCCTTGCTTCATTTATCAAAAAAAGTAAAACATAGCTATCTGAAGCTGCACATTATTTCTATTCTCATTCTTTTAAAGAGGGATAAAATATTAATCTTGGTGGAGACTCAGAAGGGGGAGGGTAGGAAGAGGAGGAAGGATGAAAAATCACCTATTGAGTGCAATGTGCTCAATATTTTCATCTTTTTTTTTTTCTTTGAGTCAGAGTCTCACTCTGTCACCCAGGCTTTAGTGCAGTGGCATGCTCACAGCCATCACCACAACCTCGACCTACTGGGCTCAGGTGATTCTTCCACCTCAGCCTTTCAAGTAGCTGGAACCGCAGGCATGTGCCACCATGCCCGGCTAATTTTTTGATTTATTGTAGAGACGAGGTCTCTCCTTGTTGCTCAGGCTGGTCTTGAACCCCTGAGTTCAGGCAATCTTCTTGCCTCTGCCTCCCACAGTGCTGGGATTACAGGCTTGAGCCACCATGCCCAGCAATATTTCTCTCTTGGTGGAGACTCAGAAGGTGAGGATGGGTCCACTTAAAGCCCAGACTTCTTTGCCACTATACAATGCATCCAAGTAATGAAAAACCATTTGTACTCCCTAAAGCTAGTGAAATAAATAAATTAAAAAATATATCTAATCATAATAAATTTTACCTTGGAAAATGATTGACTCTTTAATTACAGATACCATCTCTTGTTGTTTATACAGACATACACATACATATATATACACAAAATATATATAATATAGATATAGATATCTATTGCTTAATTATTTTAACTTAACATTTTAAAATTATTTAAATTAATGAATAAACTACAGTGCTCATAGCTTTATCGGAGAAGATAGTACATATTATTTTTCTTGTGAAATTTAAAGAAATAAATATCTTGTGTATCAAGGTTTTGCACAATTACTACTTTTTAGCTTTGTGGTAGGATTTTGCTTATTTTAAACATTTTACAAGAATTAATTAAAAATGTGTAGCATTTCTTTTCTTTTCTTTTTTCTTTTTTTTAAGTTGGAGTCTCACTTTTGTCACCCAGGCTGGAGTGCAGTGGCAAGCTCACAGCCACTGTAGCCTCGACCTGCTGGGCTCAGGCAATCTTTCCGCCTCTGCCTTCTGAGTAGCTGAAACTACAGATGCATGCCACCACACCTGGCTAGTTTTTGTGACTGACTGTAGAGACAAAAATCTCACGAAGTTGCCCACGCTGGTGTTGCACCCCCAGGCTCAGGCAATCCTCTCGCCACAGCCTCCCCAAGTGCTGGGATTACAGGCTGACCAAAATGTGTAGCATTTCAATGGCAGAAAATTTACACTGTGCTGTTCTTATATAAATTATATTATATGAAATTTAAGTCTTAGAATATTTAGATTAATCAGGGTCAAAGAATTGTTCTTCCAATGAATCAAAATGGTTGTTCAATTAACAACTGATACTGTCATCTCTGCAAATTGAAATGTAAAAGCTATTAAAAAGTTACAGAGCTTGAGAAAAATCTTACATTTGAGACGTTTTTATTTGGGAATTTTATTAAGTCAAACTTCTAGTTTTGCAGTATTCTACAATAGGAATGAAGCCTCATCATCATAATAGACTTGTGTTCTGTGTAAGTAGAGTGTTTGCCCAAATTATGACCAAGCTTGACAAAAGGATCTATTCTCAAATTAGACTGTAAAGTAGCCACTATGACACTCTAATAAAACAGTAGAGTTACAGTCAAGGAAACAATATCCTTTTTATTGCATTTTCTTCACAGTTCAGAACACAGACCAATCTGGTTAATTTGGGAACTGTGACAAAATTAGTAATGGCATATAAATGCATAATTGGAAGGGATTTTTTTCATTTTTAACTTATATTTTTAACTTTGAATGTGAGGAAAAATCAGCAGAGAAACTGAAATGCGTATCTAGAAAAACAAGCTATATCATTCTTGAGTTCTGCATTTCTCTTTCTTCCTCTTAATGCCTATATTTGCCTTTTGTTTCCTATGAAGAATGATATTTTTGAGTCTAAAAGGGTCAAAAAAAGCTATAATTTATAACTTCAGTTAGTTTTCAAGTTTTGTTTTGTTTTTTTAAAGAATAAAAGATAAGCCTGGTGCTTGCCTTGTTAATACGTATGCTAAACTGGGAATGGCATAGTGAAAACCAACACATCCCATATGCAAAAACGGTTCCCACATGTGTGACTCATTTTCCCATATTTTTTAGTCTTTGTGTTGGAAGACATAGGGGGAGGAGGATTGCTGGAGGAAAAACAAGAGAGATTAAAGGGTACTTAACATCTATTTCTATTATTTTACTGATTTTTAAAAAAAGTTAATCTTCCTGTGTAAATGTATTTGTTGTATGATTCTCTCAATTTGCTTTGTATTTTAAAATATTAACAAATTATCACAGCACTTATTTCATTTCCAGTTTTTTTAATCTAAGAAAATAATCAGAAGTGCGTGCCAAGATATAGCATAAGGACATTCATTTCAGCATTATTTATAACTGGAAGTAATGGAAAACAACCTAAAAGTTGAACAATACAGAAATAGCTAAGTAAATTATAGCAAAGTCATGGTTATTATACATTTATTTGGCAATCTTATGTTTAGCATGTTTGCTGTTGCTGCAAACCCGTGGTTTAAGACAACTTAAATTTGTTACTTTACATGGCTAGAGGTCAGAAGTCTAAGAGGGTCTCTTGGGAAAAGTCAAGATGTCAAAAGGGCTGCGGTTCTTCTGGGGAGACTCCTTTCCTTATTTTTTCAGTTTCTGGAGGCCACCTGCATTCCTTGGCTCATGGCTCCTTCCCTTGTATGGTCCAGCCTCTCACTTTCATTGTCAGAATTCCTGCTACTGACTCTGATCCTCCTGCTTCCCTCTTATAATGACCCTGTGATTACATCGTGTTTACCAAAATAATTCAGATAATCTTTCTATCTCAAGATGATTAAATTAATCACATCTCCAAAGTTCCTTTTACTGTGTAAAGTAAGATATTCACAGGTTCTGAGGATAATAGCAAAAAAAAAAAAAAAAGTGAATATTTAAAGTTTTTAGAAGAGTGCCTGACACAAAACAGACAACTGTGATTTGTAAAATGAATAAGTGAATTTCTTGATGTTTTCCCAGCCTGATCTAAGCCACCCCCATCTCTCTCATCTAGATGATTTCAGTAGTGTCTTCACAGGCCTCCCTGCCTCTAGCCTTATCCCCATTTATTTTCAGTATAGCAGCCAAAACGATCAGTTTAAAACTTATCAGATTATGTTTTTCTTCTACTTGAAACCCCACACCATCTCCCCATTTCACTTAGAGTCAAGTTCAAACACTTTGGGTGGTGCCCAAAGCCCTATATTAATGTTTTCCTTTAAGTTGTGTGTGGTGGCTTATGCCTGTAATCTCAGCACTTTAGGAGGCTGACGCAAGAGGATCACTTGAAACCAGGAGTTTGAAATAAGCCTAGGCCACATGGCAAGACCATGTCTCTATAAAAAAATTAAAAAATTAGCTCGGCATGATGGTGTACTCCTGTAGTCCCAGCTCCTTGGGAAGCTGTGGCATAAAAATCACCTGAACCCACAAGGGTGAGGCCTACAGTGAGCCATGATTGTGCCACTGCACTCCAGCCTGGGCAACACAGTGAGACCCCAAATAAAAGAAAATGTTTTCCCTTAATGTTTTTAAACAACCTCCTACTCTCTCTGGCCCAGTTCCACTGTCCCCTTGCTGTTCTACCAAAACACTTGTCTTGTTCTCACCTCAGGACCTTTGTACCTGCAGTTGTCTCTGCTTGGAACATTCTTTTCCCAGATAGTGATACAATTCACACCCCTCTTCTTGAACTCTTTGTTCACATATCAGCTCATGTAGGTTTACTCTGGTTACTCCATTTAAAATCTAAGCTACCCTGATACTTCTTTGTTCCCAATTCTTTTTTTGGTTTTGCTTTTTGTTGTTGTTGTTTGAGTCAGAGTCTCACTCTGTCGCCCAGGTTGGAGTGCAGTGGCACGCTCATGACCACCCAACATCAACCTGCTGGGTTCTGGCAATCCTTCCAAGTAGCCAGAACTACAAGTGCACCGGCTAATATTTGATTTACTGTAGAAATAAGGTCTTGCCAAGTTGTTGGTGGGGTTAGTCCCTAACCCGCGGGTTTCGGCAATCCACTCACAGCGGCTTCCCAAAGTGCTGGGATTACAGTCTGAGCCCCGAACCCTGCCCCAGACCCCGATTATTCTTACCTAGCTTGATAATTTTTCCACAGCATATCACATTTTAGTATTCGAAACACTCCATTTATTATATTTATATTCTTTCTTCTACTGAAATACAGTTCCCAAAAGGATTAGAAATTCCAAGTGTTTTGTTCAGTGATATACTTTCATAGTGTACAGAACATAGTAAGCACTCAATACACAGTTACTGAACAAATGGCTATTGAGGTCCTATTCAGCACCAGGCTCTCTACTAGGAACTGGAGCCATAGCAGGAAACTTGACAGAGTCTCTACCAGAGCTTGCTTCAGATTCACCAAGGTCTACCGAAATCCACTGCAACCAAGTCCCCAGGTTGACTGAGAGAGTAGACACTGGATGAAAAAAAGAAAGACTGGAATTGAATTATTAGTCTGGCCTTTCTTTCACACCATCCCCTTTCTTACCACTCCTATTCTTTCCTCCTAATACTGGGTATTGTTTCACTGATGTTTTGGAGATCAATTTAAATGGATGCCATTGTTAACTGAGGTGCCATGAAAAATAGACAAAAAAATAAAATAACATGGCAATTCACCTAAGAGTCATAGAATAAGCCAGTGGTCAATTAAACTATCTCTTCAAACTTTAGGTCATGCTATATACATACCTCAGATATATATACATGTACATATCCAGGTAAGATTGACTACAAAACAAATTAGCCCTTCCCAAAAGTTATTTTTTCATTGACTCTTATTTTTAAACCATGTTAGTATAAATTTCTGTTTGAGTACATCCTTTGGTGTGGAACATGAGCTCCTGACCCAGTTATCAGGGGATTTCAGTCTCAGGTGTGTACACGGTTCAGGCTGGGATTTTTCCATTCATTTTGCTGGATACTATCCAGATATCTGTTCTTAGAAATCAAGCAAGGAGATAAATCCATCATTTGTAAGTAAAGGACTAGTTGATTTACACTTTCTCATCTCCTTTCTGAATTTTAACTACACTTAATGGTTAGAGGGAAGACTAGATGTGGCATTACTCCAGACATTTTTAAATTCAGAGTGGGCATGTCATATCAGAACATACCAGATACTTGACGTGCAACTTCCTGGTCTCAACCACAAACAGAGACTGGAGAGTTTACTATTTAATCTTCTATTCCACTTGATTTTCTTTTTTTCTAACTAGTAATGCTATAGGCACTAGCATTACTTTTTTCTATTACAGTCAATATTTTATTGGAATTACCAACTGTAGGTATGAACACCATATTTTAAAGATTCATTGAAAAGCAAAATCTAAAGAAATTCACCAACATGAGTACAATAACCAATCATGTTCCTTTAGTGGTTTAAAAGATTATCAGACACTTTCCCTTTACATTTTGTGAGAAAATAAAAGTCCTAATTTTTCCTCAAACCCTAATCAAACATATGAAAATAATGTAATGTTTCCAGAGGCATTCATTATCTTATGCATTTTACACCGTGACTATTAATTTTTTATTATTATTTAGAGGACTTTTTAAAAATAAAATTTGGAAATGCATCTGTATTTTAAAATGTAGATAAAATCTGTTTAATTCTACCATCAGTTATAATTCTTCAGACATGGATAATTTCCTATTATACTCCCAAGTCAACAACGTGAGTGTTATTAAACCACAGTTAACTATCCATCAGATAAATTAATTTTTTACCTTTTTTACTTAGCAGTATTTTATAGTTTCCTATGGACATTGTGCCTTGCTTGAAACCAGAAATGTTAAATTCCATATTTTTTATCTCAAGTCATTTATTCCTCTAAGTAACTGTTAATTCGTAGTGATTTTGTTGTTGCTGTTTCTTTTGTTTCTAGTTTCAATGAAAAGCCCTGAGATCTAGGTTTACCTTATTAGCTGTGTCTGGGAGCATGTCACCTCTGCCCTCTGGGTATCACATTTTTCATCTGAAAACCAAAAGTAATAATTCCTGCCCTACCTCAGAGGGTGGCTGTAAAAATGAAATCATATGGAGGCACACTGTAAATGCTAAAGCAGCAGCTAGAAAGACTGCATTATTTTCATCTGAAATACTGAGTGCTGGGATAAGCATCCTAAATTGATTCTATCAGGCACTTGAAACCTTGGCCCTGGACTGTTATAATTAATAAATGACACCTCATCCTATCATCCTTCTTCTTGATTCTGTTGCCAGAATCGTTTTCGTAGAGATGTTAAGCTCTTTCTCTTCTCAGAAACCTACACTAGGATTTGGCCCCCTTAGATTGTTATTCAAAGCTATCTTCAGTATTGTTTGACTTTCTTGGCTCTTTTTTTTTTTTTTAAAGATGTGGGGTACAATTCAGGGTTAGTTATACAAATGTTGATTATGCAGGTACCCTTGTTGATGAAGTGAGCCTCTCCCTCCCCTGGCAGTTTCCCACTACTGCCAATCCCTTTTTTATAGTATTATGATCATTGTTCAAGGTCTGCTGATGAGTAAGATCATATGGTACTCGGTTCCTTGTTTCTGTGATAGATCATTGAGTATGCTAGACTCTAAATCCCTCCAAGTTGCTGCGAAGTCCAAACTTTCTGAGATCTTCTTTAGTAGTCTTGAATCTTGATGACTTGCCCTTCACTTTAAAGCCTGTATTTTTTCTCTCTGCTATTTATGACATTCACTTCACGGGAAATATGCAGTCATCCCCTTAAAGTAACTTCACTTTTTATTCTACCCAATGTTAAATACATGATCCATGGTCTTCAAGAGACACCCTAATGCAAAATATCATCTCTCTTCTCTATGTCCGTTGCTATTTAAAATACCAACAGTAGGTCTGGGTGCAGTGTAATCCTCACACCTGTAATCCCAGCACTTTATGAGGCCCAGGTGGAAGGACTGCTTTAGGCCAAGGGAGGAGACCAGCCTGGACAAGACAGTGTGACTTCATGTCTTAAAAAAGAAAGGAAGGAAGGAAGGAAGGAAGGAAGGAAGGAAGGAAGGAAGAAAGGAAAAAAGGAAGAAAGGAAGAAAGGAAAGAAAATTAGCCAGGAGAGGAATGGTAGCGCACACCAATATTCTTAACTTCTTGGGAGGCTGAGGTAGGAGGATCACTTGAGCCCAGGAGTTCAAGTCTACAGTAAGCTGTGATGGTACCACTGCACTCCAGCCTGGGTGACAGAACAAGACTCTGACTCTAAAAATAAATAAATAAATAATAAATAAATAAATAAATAAATAAAATGCCAATCGTTTTCATGCCCATAATTTGCTTTTTCAGAACTCATGTTTTCTTTGTCTAATAATGTTGGTACTAAGCTCAGAACATTCCCAAATGGTCCTTGTAGTTTACAGTATAGAACCAACAGATAAGCTATAAATGAAAAGGATCACGAAGGAGGATGCCAGAAAAGAGAGGAGAGAAGGGTCTAGAGATGTTGGGAACGGAAGTCACTACCCAGGACAGAGGAGGAAAAAAAGAATTGGGGAGGAGAAAAGGAAATGTGTTAAAGAAAACAACAAAATCAGTATAGTCATGAAACAAAATGGTTCACATTCTTCCCCTGGCTATTACATTTTGTTTGTTTTAATGGTCACTCTGTGTGTTCCCCCATGGATTTAAAGGTCTCCAAAGAGCTGGGTAAGTAGAAAGAAGTAGACATTCAGCGTTTCTTGTTGCTTAATTTTGACTTGTCAGTTTGATGCATTTTCTTAATTCACTAAGTAAGGATAATGAGAGGGGTCATGATTCAGTACCTTTCTGGTATTTCTGTGTTATGAGAAAATCTAGAAACATCTAGATTATTCTCTTGCTTTTAATTCATTACCCCTTTCTTAAGGATCAGATAAAAATATGGGATGACAGTAAATTTTGTTTTTAATTTTTAATGTTTTTTGAAGGAAGAACGTTTCAGTTCCTTTAATTATATTCATGTTTTATTTTATTTATTTATTTTTTTATTTTGAGTTGGAGTCTGACTCCATTGCCCAGGCTGGAGTACAGTGGCACGCAGGTTCATGGCCACCCCAGCGACGACCTACTGGGCTCTGGGGACCCTTCGGTCTCAGTCTTCCAAACAGTTGGAACTACAGGCGTGCGCCACTGTGCCCTGCTAATTTTTTGTTCATTGTAGAGACGCAGTCTCGCCAAGTTGCCCGGGCTGGTCTCGAACCTGCAGGCTCAAGCGATCCATTCATCTCGGCCACCCAAAGTGCTGGGATTACGCTGAGCCACCGAGCCCTGCCAAAATATTCATGTTTTAAACATAATAATTTAGTCCAGTATGATAGAAGAAAAACATAATTAGCCTCATAACAGTAATAATAACTACCATTTATTATCTACTATATACTAGATGCTTATTATACAGGTATGTCTGATTTTGACAATAATCTCAAGTGACCAATATTTTAATACAATCTTATAAATGAAGGACCTGACGTTTTAAGTGGATAAGTAACTTGTGCAAGTTTATGTAGCTGGTCAGTGACAGAGGAAAGCTTTTAACCCAGTGCAAACACACATACACATTTTCCAGTATGACATGCTGTGTTAGCCAAGCATTCAACAAATAATCAAATATCTTCAAACTCTCTGGAGTGTTTTTAAAAATAGGGCAACCCCCCCTCCCAAAAAAACCCTCAAACCTATAGGTTCCAAAACCTCTGAATATTTAAAATTCATGTTAAAAGTTAACCAATTCTAGGTTCCCTCCATCCTGAGGCATGCAATGCCTATGGATACCTCTAGGTGTCACTAGCAGGTCTACTGCATCAGGGAAAATGCACAGAACAATAAAGGAGATAGAAGGGGGGATAAAAAGAAAAAAGAAAGAAAGGGAGAAATAAAGGGGCGGAATACCATTGCCAACTGACTACTAGAGACCCCCATTGGGTAGGTCTACTTTCATACTTAATGCATTTCTGAAAATGTGTGTGAAAGTCTCATGCATGGTAGTGAACTAGTAGTTGACTATGGGAAGAATTTCTCTTCCCTGGGAGTTCAAAGAAAAATAAATGATCTATTTTTTATTAGACCTAATCTTCAATGATAAAAATGTCCTTAAAGTTGGGTTTTGTTTTTATTTAACAACCAAATACATGGTAGACCTGTTTAAATCTAATGAAGATCTGATGAAGAGATAATTCTCCTTTTTTTAAATTTAAAAAAAATTTCCAGTGCTATTTCCAGTGTATTAAGTTTATGAGAGTCGTAGTTTTGTAGACCGAGGCATCATATTTTGTTTTTCAGTGTTCATATTTTTCATGAAGTTATAAGGACAAAATGCAATAAGATTAAAATAATTACAACACTCTGGTGCACATAAATGGTGATGAACCGAAATGGAACAGAAGAGTTCCTTTTTGTGATAGCTTAAAATGTTTGTCAGCTGATTATAAAAGTCTGAATTCAGAGTTCTGAGTGTTGTTTAAAGGACACAAATATATGCATACTTTGTGAAATTTAAACTTCCAAGGAAGATGAACAAATTAAAAAAAAAAACAAAAACCAGAAACTGTCTATAATTAACTACTTTTTGTCTCCTTGGTTCAATCTCTGTAAGGTTATCCTATGTTTAATTATGATTCATCAAGTACAAGATGATTTTTTTTTTTACTATGAAGGAGTCAAACGTTCACTTCATTAATTTGTTCATTGATTCATTCTTTCTGTTCTATATTCATTAATATTTTTAAATTGACGTATCTTCAAGACAAATGCCCTCTTCTAGACACCAGGGAAAAAACGTAAGTATGAATTAGACATTCTTCTTTCAAGGGATTATAAACTCTTAATTCTGTGAGAATACACAGACTTATTTGACATTCGTCCTGAATTACATTAGAACAGTGGATAGTACTGTATCAGGAGGCCTTCAGTAGATATTTGTTGAACAAAAGAATATGGTCTAAAAAGGGAAAAGTGTGTTATATAGATATAGAAAGAGAGCAAGAGAAAGGAAGCAAGGAAAGAAAGAAAAGAAGTCTAAATGTAAAGGATTTATAGCCAGGGGGATTTTTAGCAGTGATGTAGTCTATGAAAAACCAGTCCAAGGTATTCCATTTTATAACTGGTGAAATTGAAAAGAATACTTTGATTTATAATTCCTAATACAGTGTTTAATCAGCAATGTAGAAAAATAAACAATATACAAATTTGTATTAAATACCTAAGGTAAGGAGGGGGACACAACATCAGTAAGGGTACCTGATCTCAAACCAGGTGAAGTGGGGACCAAAGGGAGGCCCAAACTTTACCTGTACAATGATCACTTTCTTACCTAATCCCACATTTTAAAATGAAGAAAAATATTGTCCTCCCACATCTTTAAAATAAAGACAAATAAAATAAATAAACAAATACCTAGGATGAACTCGGGTAGGATGAGGCTTATTAAAGAATATAGAAAAAATGTGACTGGGTTCCTTTGTTCAGTACTCTGAACAATAAATGGTAACTATTATTACTAAGTAGTTCATATCTAGAATTCTGAGGATGTTTCATGTTAATAAAACTATTGCTACAAATACCTCTCAGGAAGTAAATAGAAAAATAAAAGAAAAAGGAATCATCAAAATGATTTGAAATAGTACCATAACATCGCAGATTTTGCCATTCTGTATTTGATATTAGTCTTGGTTCTTATGAATAAACAGCTTACTAAACACCTTTCAATGCCATGAGGCATTTATTCTTTAAGATAAACTAAGGCTATTAAAGGTTTCTTTTTAATTTCAGTTATACCTTATCTCTAGTGTTCTTTGGAGGACTTAAAGTTTTTCAGTTTATGTTTCCTAATGGTACCTTTCCCTGAGGCAGTTATCCTGTAAAAAAAAAAAAAAAGCAGATTAATCCAGCATATATCAAATAAGCTGTGCATTTTCCCTGAAGTAAGCTAAACAGCATGGCTAAGTTAAACCAAGTGCTGGAAAATACTTTTTTTCAACTCCTGGACAGTGATGGCAGGTATACTTGGGAACTTACTTCAGAGATTGGTGGTTTTCTTTGTGAATTGCATTGTTTTTTGTTGGTTCTTTTATTACTTTTGTTTTAGATTTGTTTTTGGAGTAAATACTAACAAAATATGAGACAGGATGGAATCAATGTTTTGTTGTAAGAACAAGCAACAACTTGAATCTTTCTACATATGACCTGCACAGTGGACTATGTTCTTATAGTATAGTATACTCACTGCAGGAGGGGGAACGTAGGGGCTTGTGTAGTCGTCAATAACATCTTATTTATGTATCTTTTCTTGTAATTGCCAATGTCTTGGTTAGAATGTAGATAGCTCTGCTTATCCCTGCGTTTCCATACCAGAATCCTAAACTCCTTGAGGTTGTAATGTGTGTGGGATTTGTTACTTACCTGATATCCCTAGCCTATATCTTGGTTTTTGTTTGTTTTGTTTAGTTTGTCTGTTTGTTTTGAGAAGTCTCATTTTGTCCCTGAGACTAGAGTACAGTGGCATGCTCACATCTACCACAGTCCCTACCTGCAGGGCTCAGGCGATCTTTCAGTCTCAGCCTTCCAAGCAGCTGGATCTATAGGTATGTGCCACCATATCTAGTTGATGTTTTGCTTTACTGTAGAGATGAGGTCTCACCATGTTGTCCAGGCTGGTCTCAAACTCTTGGGCTCAAGCAATCCTCTCCTCAGCCTCCCAAAGTACTAGGATTACAGGTGTGAGCCACCAGGCTAGGCAGTTTTTTACATGTTTTTATAAAGATGGGATCTCGCTATGTTGTCCAGGCTGGTCTCAAACTTCTGGGCTCAGGTGGTCCTTCTACCTCTAAAAGAAACCCCTTTAATATTCAAAATCAATCTGTGTCTGCTTAATAATATTCAGAATAGTTAGAATAGAGTGCAAGACAAAATAAGAAATAAAAACTGCTCATAACCTCACAAATAAGACATGCATGTGTTCACTCAACAGTGTTGAGCACCACTAGATGTCAGAGAGTCCTATTCCAGGTTTAAGTGAGGAACTTAGACAAGGCCTATTTCCACAAAGCCTATGTTTCTGTGGTAGGAGACAAATTGCAAACAAAACCAAAAGAGCTGGAAGGCGTGTGTTCTGGTGCAAAGATTCTGAAGTGGGAAAGAATTTGATGTGTATGAAGCTTTCGGGCTGGGACAGAGAGAGCAGAGGATGAGAATGAGAGTATGAGGGTATGAATGTGTAGATGTTCATGCAAGACATGGTTAGGAAGTTGAGTTTTTACTTTAAGTACAATGGGAAGCCACTGGAAACATTAAGGTAGGAAGCTAATGTGACTTTATTGGGGGGGAAAAAAGAAACAAGAAAAACAGCAAGGCAAAACCAAACCAAAGCACACTCATTGCTGGGAGTATGGGAATAATAGAAGAGTAAAACCAGAAGAAAAGATACCCAACAGGAGACCGTTGCAATAGTACATCCATCCAAGAGGTGACGACAGCTTAGGTTATGGGGATAGCAGAGGAGAAGGAGAGAAGATGATGGATTCAAGATCGTTCTGGAAAAAGAACAGAGGACTCACTGATACACTGGATGGCGGAGGCTTGAAGAATGACTCTGGGAGTTTTATTGGAATCGCTAGATGGACAACAGTCCCGTTTCCTGAGATGCCAAGGACTGAGGGAGAAGTAATATGGCTGAGAACTCTGCCTGTCACACACGGCCAAGTCTCCCTTTCTTTCTTGGTATCACAGTTTAGATTTTATTAAGGATGGAACCTGATCCAGCCAAAATCCATTTTTGCCCTCTCTTCCTTGTACTTGGTTTGTGGCCATTGGTTGAATTATGGCCCATGAGATATATAAGTACTTAGAAGTATTATGTGAGATTTCTGGAAAGGTTATTTGAGTCTAAGTGATGTGCCCTTTTTGTATTAAAGCTCAGCATAAATGGCACTTTAATTATTATTATTTTGAGACAGGATGCAGTGGTATGATCATAGCTCATTGCAACCTTGAATGCCAGGGTTCAACCTATCCTCCTGTCTCAGTCTCCCGAGTAACTGGGACAGCAGATGCATGCCACCATACCTGGTTAATTTTTTATTTTTACTTTTTATAGAGACAGGTCTCTCTATGTTGTCCAGGTTGGTCTCAAACTCCTGGCCTCAAGAGATCTTCTTGCTTTGGTCTCCCATCCCCCACATCACTTCTATTCTTAGATACATACATAGTAAAAATGCAGATATATGTTTATCAAGAGACATGTCCAAGAATGTTCAAACAAACATTATTTATATAACTCCAAAATAAAAATCAACAAAAATGCCCATGAAAAGTAGAATGTACACATAATTTTTGGTCTGCTGCAAAATGCCACAAGATGAATGAATTTCTCAAATATAATGTTGAACAAAAAGCAAAATACAAACAAATACACTCATGACTCCTTTTATAAACACAACAACAATAACTAACTTATGGTATGAGAAGTCAAATAGTTGTTACCATTGAGAAGAAGATAGGTGCCGATTGGGCAGCTCTGTCAAGAAGTTTCTGAAGTGTTGGCGATGTTCTATATTTTGAAGTGAGTGTTACTTATGGAAGTTGTCTTATTATTATTTCTTTTTGCAGACCTTTCACTTGACATTGTGTCAAGTACAATGAGCATTCATTCATTAAAGATGCTTTGTTGAATAAAATGTTGAATTTAAGGTGAGAAGAAGAAGTCTTATCAGTGAGAACACAGCTGTCTTGTGAGTGCAATACTTGATTGGAATCGACACATCTACTGAAACTAAAACATCAAAAGAGATTAAATTATACTTCACATATTCTTTTTAAAGGGAAGAAATGTTTATCAATCATATATATTTTCCAAATTTTAAGTATTTAAATTAGCAAATTCCTACTTTCTGGAAAATTCTTATTCATATTATTTTCCCCTGATAATTCTAGATTTATTAGGCAGTGAAAGTGGAAACATGTACATTTGGTCACTCAATTGATTTCCTGTGGTAGTAAACAAGATTTAAAGAGATTTTCATTAAATTTCAGAAATCCAATGTTAAAGTTAACTGGGAGTTTTAAAAGGTGCTAGGAGAGAAAAATAGGAAAGCTTAAAAATGTCTCCAAAATAATGTCTTTCGAATCCACACTAATAGATTCTAAAGAACGAATTGGAATGCTTAGGAATTGTTACATGACAAATGAGAGTTAAAATATTTTCTTATTCTAAATGCTCTCAGAAAAGCAAACAAACAGAAAGATAAACACATCCTAAAGAATCACTAAGGCATAAGAACATTTCAAATTTTTGAGATATTAAAGCCAGGAAGTATTGCACACGGAAAAAAAAATTTCTAATAATCTTTTGTCTCCATGGTAAAGGAAGGTGATGAATTTCAAAGGGAAAAGGAAAAAAAAAATAAGTTGGCACTTTTGTGTTCTCCTTTCCCATAATTAAATTTCAGGTTTTCCACTTGGAGGAAAGGAGTGGATTCCCTTCTGTATTCTAAGGTTGAGTAAAAAGGAAATCATTTGAACCCTCAATTACATTTTGAAGTAGACCCCAATTGTAATAGCACTCTACAAACATTAAAACATCCCCAAAAGGCTATTAATAAATAGTTACCTTAGATTTAACAACAAAACAAAAAACCCTAATGTTCCCTAACTACTGATCACTTTTCCAGTTCTCCTTAGCCACTCCCACGAGGGTACCCTATTTAGAGGAACCAGGGGAGAGAGTATAAATGATTTAGTTTAGTGCAACTCATTGAAAAATAAATTTAGGCTCAGTGGCTCATGCCTGTAATCCCAGCTCTTTGGAAGGGCCGAGGCTGCAGGATTGCTTGAGGCCAGGAGCTCAAGGCCAGCCTGAAACATAGCAAGACCCCATCACTACATCTGTAGTGACAGTTATTACTGTCATTATTACTATGTGAGGCAGAAGACCTCATAGTTCAGAATACAAATTCTAGAGACAGAGTTTGAATTCTACCTCTACCACTTTTAACCTGTGACTTTGGGTAAGTTGTTCAACTACTTGGGGCCTCGAAGTCATTAACAAAGAAATGGGAATAATACAGTTATATGTCGCTGACAGATGGGGATACATTCTGAGAAATGCATTGTTGGGTGATTTCATCATTGTGCAAACATCCTTGGGTGTACTTTCACAAACCTAAAAGCGTAGTCTACAGCACACCTAGGCTAGATGGTATAAACTATTGCTCCTAGGCTACAAACCTGTACAGTATGCCACTATAAACTATAGGCAATTATAACACAATGGTATTTATGTATTTAAACATAGAAAAGGTACAGTAAAACTACAATATAAAAGCTATGAAATGGCACACCTGAGTAGGGTACTTACTGTGAATGGAGCTTGCAGGACTGGAAGTTGCTCTGGGTGAGTCAGTGAGTGTGTGGTGAGGGGATGTGTAGACCAAGGACACTACTGTCCACTACTATAGACTTTAAAAACACTGTACACCTGAGCTACATTGATTTTTTTTTTTCGAGTTGGAGTCTCACTCTGTCACCCAGACTGGAGTGCAGTGGCCGCTCCTGGTTCATATATACATATGAACTGAAAAATTCCTATCACTTAGTGATGTAGCCGTCCTAACGTCGTAGCACAACACACTACTCAACTATTTGTGGTGATGCTAGAGTAAACAATTCAACTTTGCTGCCAGTAATATAAAAGTACAGCACATATAATTATGTGTAGTACATAGAACTTGATAATGATAATAAATGACTATTTACTATATATTTTTCTATTTACTATATTTTATATAATTTATATATTTACAACACTATGCTTTCATTATTTTAGGGCATACTCCTTCTACTTATTTAAAAAAAGGTAACTGTAAAACAGCCTCAGGAGGGTCCTTTAGAAAGTATTCTAGAAGAAGTCATTGTTACCATAAGAGATGACAGCTCCATGTGAATTACTGCCCTTGACGTCTTTCCAGGGGGATGAGATGTGGAGATGAAGAGAGTGCTGTTGATGAAGCTGGACCCTGTGTAGGCCTAGGCTAATGAGTGTGTTTGTGTCTTCATTTTTGTTTTTGTTTTTTTGGGTGGGGGTGGGAGTCTTACTCTGTTGCTCAGGCTGGAGTGCAGTAGCTGCTCCCGGCCACCACAGCCTTGACTTGCTGGGCTCCTGCGATCCTTCCTCCTCAACTTTCCAAGCAGCTGGAACTACAGGCGTGCGCTGCCATATCCAACTTATTTTTTTGATTTATTGTAGAGGCAAGGCCTCACCATGTTGTCCAGGCTGATCTCAAATGCCTGAGCACAGAAAATCCTCTTGCCTTGATCTCCCAAAGTGTTGGGATTGCAAGCTTGAGCCACTGCTCCCGGGTGTGTCTTAGTTTTTAACAAAAAAGTTTGAGAAGTAAAAAAACAAAACATTTTAAAAATAGAAAAAAGATTGGAGAATAAAGATTGAAAAAGGAAATATTTTTGTTGCACGGTGTATTTGTGTTTAAACTGTGTTACGCTAAACAATCGAGAAATCAAAAAAAAAGTTTATAAATTAAAAAAGTTACAACAAGCTAAGCTTAATTTATTATTGAAGAATAAAAAATATTTTTAAAACATCAATGTAGGCTGGGCTTGGTGGCTCAGCCTGTAATCCTGCATTTTGGGAGGCCAAGGTGAGTGAATTGCCTGAACCCGCAGGTTTGAGACCTGCCTGGGCAACTTGGCGAGATCTCATCTCTACAATAAATCAAAAATTAGCCAGGTGTGGTAGCGTGCACCTGTAGTTCCAGCTACTTGGAAGGCTGGGGCGGAAGGATCGCCGCAGCCTTGACCTGCTGGGCTCCTGCGATCCTTCCTCCTCAGCTTTCCAAGCAGCTGGAACTACAGGCGTGCGCTGCCATACCCAACTTATTTTTTGATTTATTGTAGATTTATTGTAGATTTTTTTGATTTACTATATATATATATATGGTGTCAAGATCTCACTCTGTTGCCCACTCAGGCTGTCATGAGTGCTCACTGCAATACGACCTCCTGGGCTCAGGTGATCCTTCTGCCTCAGTTTCTCAAGTAGCTGGAACTACAGGCATGTGCCAAAACGCCCAGCTAATTTTTTTTTTTTTAATGTTTGATAGGGATGAGGTCTTATTATGTCGCCCAGGCTGATCTTGAACTCCTGGGTTCAAGCAGTCCTCCTACCTGGGCCTCCCAAAGTGTTGGGATTACAAGCATGAGCCACATGCTCGGCCAGCTTCATTGTAATCTCATGGGACCACCATCATTTACGTGCTCTAACTTCAACCAGAACATTGCAGCACATGACTGTATATTCACCTCATAGAACTATGGAGATTACTGACTTACAAATATTTTTTAAAAGTGCTTAGTACCTAGTACCTAGTAAATGTTCATTATCTTCATTGTAATTTTTAATTGCTATTACTGTGTAACCAACAGAGTAGAAAAGCTCAAAGACTTTGAATTTTGTCCTAAGAAAAAGAGATAAACAAGTCCTCACTAAACAAAATCCCAGTAATCAAAATATATCCTAGAGCTGCTGCAGGAGACGAGTGTGGAAGAAAAAATCTGTTTCCAGAATGGCTATATCCATGGTTTCCTGGTCTTCCAGGAAGGTTTTTCACAAGCGCTGGGGCAGTTGCAACTTTTTGTGGATGGTGGGAGAAGAAATGGGAAGTCTTACTACTTTCTTGAAAGGAGATGAATAAAAGGTGAAGCTGAGAGGTAATGCCTTGAGGACAGGTAGTTTGAGAGCCATGATCGTGATTATGCCAAGTTAGGCCAGTCGGGGAGACCAGAGGGCTTGTGCAGAGTTTAGCAAACCTCTAACAACTTTAAGGAGATTGAACAACATTAAAGTTAGACCATCCTTTTCCCTTATCTCATTCCAGGTCATGGCAGATACCTCAAGTCCTCTGCTGGTAGTATGGGGTTTAAGGTAAGCATTTGCTTGAGTTCTCGCCTTTACTCTGCAACTATTGCCAAAGACTTCCAGTTAAGGCCTTCTATAGAAAAAAAATCAGAAGAAAAACGGCAAGTGATTGGATTTAATGAGGTTTGGTTTTCACTAAGATGGTGACAAACAGGCAATTTGTTTTGGAGCACTTGGGACACAATACTCTCTTAGGTTAGATGTTTCTGAAGACTTATCACCTGCTGGATGGTGAAGGGCAAGTATGTGAGGAAGCGTCCTGGCTATAGTCTGACATTTGTTAAGGGTCTCCCTTTTTTGGTTCAGACTGTCAGCATATCTTGTGTATATTTAAAAGGAAACAGCTTTGTTGTTTTCTTTCTTTTTTTTTTTTTGGATACAGGCTCAAATAAATGACCTTATTATGGAACAGTGAATTCTTCTTTTTTTTTTTTTGAGTTGGAGTCTCACTCTGTCGCCCAGACTGGAGTGCAGTGGCCGCTCCCGGCCACCGCAGCCTCGACCTGCTGGACTCCGGCGATCCTTCCGCCACAGCCTTCCGAGTAGCTGGAACTACAGGCGCGCGCTACCACGCCCGGCTAATTTTTTGATTTATTGTAGAGATGAGGTCTTGCCTGCCCAGGCGGGTCTCGAACCCGCGGGCTCAGGCAATCCACTCACCTCAGCCTCCCAAAGGCGTGGGATTACAGGCTGAGGCACTGAGCCCGGCTGTGAATTCTTCTTTGCTCGTATTCCCTCCCCTTCTCCCTGCTCGTCATACATTTGCACACTTTTAGGCTCTTTTGTGATAAATCTGTCTGTGTGTATTGTGTTGGTCAGTTCAGGCTGCTATAACAGAATACTGTAGATTGGGTGGTTTAAAGCACAATTTTTTCCTCACAGTTCTGAAAACTGGGAACTCCACCATCTAGGTGCTGACAGATTTAGTGTCTGGTGAGTGCTCTCCTTCTGGTTTGAAGATGGTCATCTTCTCACTGTATCCTCACAAGGAAAGAGATAGAGATACAAAGAGATAGAGACAGAGATGAGATAGAGATAGATAGGTGATAGCTGATAGATAGATAGATAGATAGATAGATAGATAGATAGATAGATAGATAGATAGATAGAGAGAGAGAGAGTCCATAAGCATGTTAGCTTTCTGGTCTCTTCTTACAAGAGACCTCATTTAGCATGTAATGAAGATCACATACATATGAAATCTGTATAACCCAGAGAGTTGGAAAACTCAAAGACTTATGAACTTTGTCCCAAAAAAGAATAAACAAGTCCTAATCATTTAATCCTAATTACCTCCCAAAAGCCTCTCCTCCACATATTATTGCAGTGAGGATTAAGGATGCAACATATGAATTCTGAGAGAAAACAAACACTTAGTCCATTGCATATATGTAAGAGTATGTCTGTGTGTGTATGTATGTATCCACTTTTTTTTTTTGCTGGGTGGGTGGCAAGAGAGGCATAGGTAAAAAGTATGTCTTTTTTTTATTGTAAGTTAATTCGGTTTTTTAAGCTTTTCCCTCCCTTTTCTATTTGTCTCAACACTGAACTGGTTTTGCCCAATGAGTCTGTTATGATGGGACTGCCCAACATATGAATAGACTATCGCCAGGTAGCCTCAAAAGAGCAAGTGCTGGCTCACCATATGAATGCATATCAGCACAAACACCTCTATCAAATCACTGAGCTAATATGTCTTAAATCTATAGTGGGATACATGGTTTACATCAAGCTTACAAAGCAACAATAACAACAACAAAGAACCTAAAATGTATTATACATAAGGCTCATAGCATCACTGTAGACACAAAAACTTACAAAGACCTTACTCTCTAGATACACACACAGTAAAGAAATGGAAACATGGGGACCAAGAGATGTGTTCATTTCCACCATGTAAACCTATGAACTTGAGCCATTCAATTAACCTCTCTGATCGAGCCTACATTTCCACCCTCATAACAACAGGGTTGAATTGGCACAACTCAGAGGCTCTTTCTATCTTTAAAATTCAGGAAATCAATCTAACCAGAATGGCCAAATGTATATGCACAAGAAATTTAGCCAATAGTGTCAAAATAAAAAGGATGTTAAGTGTGTGATGAGGGTCACTGCTACTATCAGCGTTCAGAGGAAAGAGTTTGCTATAGGTTGAGTGGTGGAGGAGCGAGTTCCTGGAGAAGAGAGGACTTCAGCTAGTATTCAAGACAGAGTAAGAGATAAATGGGCGGTGAAGACAGGAGAGGGAGTTTTATTTGGTGGGGATGGAGGTGGGATTGTGAAGGATAAAGACCGGACACAATGACATGGGAAGAAAGTTACACTGAAAATTAGAAAGCACAAGTTAAGTTTAAAAAAACATGCTGCAATTTGGCTATAATTCATTCATTCCCCACTTCTCTGTGAATAATCTCAAATAAACTAAGAAACATATGGTGCCCTTTGGGCTGGACTCATTCTGGCAATGAAATTAATTGCTTATTTTTATAATTTTCTAATTGTGTTATATATTTAATAGAATATGATCCTGAAAATATCACACTTGTATGGGTTTGTAGTTAAGGATATATATATATCTGGTGTTTGAAATACATAACTGTAGCCTAACAAAACCCTAAATACCTAACTACAGCAACAATAACAATAACAAATCTGGAAAGAATAAAATCTATTATTTAATATCTATAGGACTGTTAGTGTGGAACTGTACAACCAACAGTTGCTCGTTACGTATCGGTTCATTAGACTACATATCTCAATTGTGGACTTTTCCCATGAAATACTTCATTTACATAGCATTTTAAACATTTCTGCTCATCATGTTTTAAAATATTTACTTATTTTCCACATTTACAGTCATCTTTCCCAGCCCCAAATGACTCAGACCATGTTGCTGTCACTCCTTGTATTTGCAGGAAGGACACCAAACTAATTCTTCACAGTTTAAAGTGAGGTTAAAAAGGCAGCCCCTTCAGGTCCTCTCCCACTGTGGGGACGTTTCTGTCCACTCAATAAATCCTGCTTTCTAAAAATAAATAAAATAAAGTAGTTTAAATATTGCATGGTATCAGTCAAGTATAATTTTGCACATGGCAATTCTCAAAAAAACTATATTTTTCAATTTTTTTCTGTGAAAAGGAAAACTCTCTTTCAATATCTCTTACAAATAAAGATGAGAGGAGTTCTATTCATCGTATTCCATACTGTTTTTCTAGTAAAAACAACTTTATGTACTTTTGCCATTCCTGGGGACAAAGAAAAGTGAAAGGTAAAAACACTGGATTATTGTGGCTGCTATAATGCCTTCCATGTCTAGAAAGTCTTCCATATGCAACATCAAATACATTGCATTTTTAGCACTTGGTCCTATCCTTATTTTATGCATAGAGAGACAAAGACTGAGGAGGTCAAGGGAATTATCTACAATTATGGAGCCAGTGAGGAAATAAATTCTCAGAGCAGATTTTCAGGTGTTTTGCTGATGACATCTGACTACATGGGGGAAAGAATGAATTATATAAAAATGAGTATGCCCACAAAGGGTTAATCAGTAACCTTATTTGGGAGCAGGTTTTTGTTTGCTATAGACTGAATGTGTCCTCCCAAATTCATATATTGAAACCTAATCCCCAATGTGATAGTATTTGGAGATGGGGCCTCTGGGAGGTGATTTAAGTCATGAGGGTAGAATCTTCATGAATGGGATTAAGATCCTTATAAAAGAGACTCCAGCGAGGTGCCTCACTTCTTCCGCCACAAGGAGACACAGTGAGAAGATAGTCATCTGTGAACTGGGAAGCCGGTCTTCACCAGACACCAAATCTGCCAGAGGTTGTGAATCTTGAACTTCACAACCTCCAGAATTGTGAAAAATAAATTTCTGTTGTTTGCAAGATATCTAGTCTAAGGAATTTTGTTATAGCAGCTGAATGGACTAAGACAGTTTTCTATTCAAATATGCGTCTTCCCAGAGTCTGTGATCAAGCCAGATCCTGTGGCTAGAATACTTTATCTGCAGTCATTATTTCCCATTAGGCACCATAGGAACAGTGTCTGGAGACTATGATTTCTCCGAGAATCTAAGAAAATGTCAGAAAATAAAAGAAGGATATATATATATTTTTTGTAACAAAACTGAGTTAATGAACATTCAGTTTAATGTCTACAAAATGCCCTTTATAGTAGCTTGTCAAATTCAACACATATGATTATGTATAAATTATAACATATATTTTAATGTCATATCTGGCATATTTTAAACATGTTTGATGACATTAAGTACTTCAAAGATTGTCCAGAGCCTGCGAGGGACTTAAAAGAATCCCACCTATTTCCCCCAGCCGACATAAAGACAACTCTCCCTCTGTCAAATGCCAGCTCAAGTCCACTTCCTGTGAGAGGTTGTTTACCATTCTGCATTCCTGTTGCCTCTAGGCTAAAACGTGAAGCACTTATTTCTCTATGTTCTGATGATAATGTATTCATATTACTATTGAAGTAGTTTACTATAATTTTTGTTTATTTGTATTTGGATGTGGTTTTAAGTTGCTGCCTGGATTCTTAGTTTCCAAGAACAGGGACCAGGTAGTACTCATCTCTATTTCCGGCCATAAAAACAGGAAAATTCAGTTTCTGTTCAGATGCCAGAGCACCTGAAATTCTACCCATACAATCCTGTGCTTTGGAGGTTCATCTATGGTTATCATAAAATGCATATTGTATTGAGAATTATATTGGGGTGTTTTTTTCTGTATCTTTTCCATACCTTACTGCTTTTCCTACAACTGATTAGGCACACAATATTAGAATCATATTTGCTCATTTAACTTTTACTCAAAGGATGATGATGGCTAACCTGAAACTTCCCAAAGATGTTTCTCTCTTCCATTTTCTTTTTCTTTTGTTGATCACAATACAATTTTTTCTCTTTACTTCCTTTAGACAGAGTAATAAACGTTTTTTAAACCAAGAATCAATTTTCTTGAGGGTTATTTATTTTAAAAACTCTGATGATTCAAACTTTTGTTCATATAAGCCTTCTCGTAATTAACTCCTAATTCTGTTTGTTTTCTTATTTAGTGAAAGGAAAAAATGAGAGAAGAGAATGTTTGTCCTCATATTTAATATTTTACATTTACCCATTCTTGATTAATTACAACTGTATGCTACAGATGTCCAGCATAAACTGGATCATTTAATATATAATTATGCCTTTTAGATGAATTCCAGATCTATTGCTGTTATTTTCCATGGGCTACAGCAGTTATGTGCCTGAACAGAATTAAGTTCCCATCTTCCCATGTCATGGGACATTATCTCATGGAATATAAGAAAGAAATAGAAACTAGCTTGAGGTAAAAGTGTTCCTGTAATAGCAAAAGTGACACGTTTATGAACGCTTTGAGCTTCCTGAAAGGAAGGAAACTGCCAGATATCACTATTAGCGCATATAAAAAATAAACTCCATTTTGCAGATGGTGAAACTGACTCTTCACATGATAGCAAGCAATATCATCACTAGAGGAATAAGTTTTCAAGAAACACATCATGGACTTGGTAACAAAATACTGTTCAAATGCTTCAACCTTCCTCATTTAACAAGAGCATTTATCATTTAAACCTAATGGAAAAAATATAGAGTGCTGAAAAGATGAAACAGTAAAAGGAGGAAAAGTCTATAGCATATATTTTTGCTTCATTTCTTATTGGCATAGAGCTAACAAGATGTGATAGTGTTTCTGTCAGGGTAACTATTATTCAGGATAGCACTGAGGATATGTGATTTGAGTTTTTAGAGATAACAGTAACCTTGTCAAACAGTAATTTGATTGGCTTAATGTCATAACAGCATTAGAGTTTCAACACAGACTTTGGAAAAAAAGAATATCATTTGTATCTCCAATTTATTTAATTGAATTGTGCACTTAACACCTTAATTTTGTTGTAGGTTTTGATCCTTTGCCTCCTTATTGGAGATGTTTTCCTAATAGGAATAATAAACTACTAAAGTGCTTTCAAGCCAAAAAGGTTGTGCATCAGGGCTGCCTTCCAAATGCAGTGTTTCATACAGATATTTTATGGAGGTCTAGGTAAGTTCCAGAATAGGAGGATGAATATTGAGTCTCCTGAATGGAAGATTTGATCCAGCAAAGCTGTGGGCTACAAGTCAGAAGCCAGGCTCACAAGTTCAATTCCATAACTACACTTGGTAATTGACCTTTTAGGTCACAAACAGGCAAGTCATAAACTGTATGCAATTGGGGTAAACATACCTCAATCAAAGGCTGGCTTGCAGAATTTGATAAGATGATAAGATGCACTTTGAAAAGTGCAAAGTGTTAAACAAATCTCAAGCTCTATTTAGATTTTCTTCAACTCTGCTACCCTAATATATCGAACTTGATTTACAGTGGAAGTATTTTGTTACCCATAAAACTATACCTTGAAGCACTTCTTTGAATTTCAGATACATTACCGGTTGAGTGTTCCTAATCAGAAAATCCAAAATTGTAATGCTCCAAAAATCTGAAACATTTTGAGGGCTGATATAATGTTCAAATCAGATTTTCAGATTAGGGATGCTTAACTGATAAATTTAATGCAAATATTTTCAAATTAAAAAAAAAATCTGGAATTTGAAACACTTCTTGTATCAATAATTTCAAATAAGGCATATTCAACCTGGTATTCCAAATAAGGTCTCTGGATGATTTAATTCATTTCTGTTAATCCAAATTAATAAATTAAAAAATAAACAGCATCAACAATTAGATAGGAAGAGTAGGGTGATGATATCTAACAACATATTTCTAGCCTATTTCAAGAGAGCTAGAAAAGAGAATCTTGAAAGTTATCACCACAAAGAAATGATAAAGGTTTGAGGTCTGATTTGATCATTATACAATGTACACAGGTATTGAAACATCACACTGTACCCCATAAACATACACAATTATTATGCATCAATTATAAAAAAATAAATAAATAAATAGCATCATAGCTGCCATTTATTGAAACACTGTGCTCATCTAATCTAATCACTCAGTAAAAGCTCTATGAAATAGCCAGTATTACTTGCACTTAAAAAATGAAATTAAAATAACTTGTTGAAGGAAAACAAGATGTAAATCCATTCCTGCTTATTCTCACCTTCATGTTGGTCTAGAGCTATAGACCTATATCATCTGTTGTTTATTAGAATCTTCACTGGGATGTCTAGGTTACTCAAATTTGACATGTTTGAATCTAAACTCATTATTTTCCTTCCCAGATGAGGTTCTTTCCCTTGCATTCATACTTTAGTCAAATATAATAATATCTACTTAGACTCACAAGCCAAAAACATACAGTCATTTTATATTCTTCTCCTTTCCTAACCCAGTGGCCAGCTAGTCAAGAAATTGCCAATTCTACTATAAAGGTAGGTTTTAAAATCTTCTACCCACACAACCGTATTTTTAGTCCAAATTCAAATAATTGGTGGTCCATATGATAGCCTTTACATTGGTCTCCAGTTATTCCCTATCTATCACACTGTGACCAGAGTTATTTTCTTAAAACAATAATTTCTTCAAATGTATGGTCATGCCACTTCCTTGCTAAAATAACCTCCATGGGTTTTCTGGTAAATATAGGCTAGACTCCGATACACAACATCCTTTAACATGTCTTGACCTATGCTTCTGGTTTTATTTCCTGTGTATCTTGTATTCAATCTTCAGACCCATCAAACTTTTCTAGAAAGCATTTGTACTGGCTTTTAGTTCAATGGACTTTCTCAATATTTCTTGCCTTAAAAATCTCTTATTCATGCCTCAGAATTAACATATGTGATCTCCTTTATTAGGTCTTTCTTCAGTTATCTGTCTGCATGTGTTTTTCATTTGGTAGACTGAGATCCCCTAGAAGCTAAGACTCAAGATTAATTCCCCTATCCCCGACAACTATAGTATAGGGCATCATTTACAGAAGTGCCTAATACATTTTGTGAAATAAATGATTGAATTAATAGTCTACATCTGAATACATTGGAAATTCATGAAGTGATTAAAGCCATAATTTATTTTAATAAGGTGTGAACATATTTATACTCAATAATATTGTCAGACATAGAAAATGTTAACCTTAAATAATGAGATTCAGAAAACATGAATAAGTAGAGAGTTTATTCCAGCCCAAAGCTTAAGAAGGGCCACCTGGTAGCATAGATTCAAGTTCTCCTGAATATACACTCTGATTAGCAGCAGTTACAAGTGGGTTTTTAAGGGAAAGAAAGAGACAGTTCCCAAACTGTTTACTGAGAATTTACATTAAAATAACATAAGTTATTGATTGGCTATACGTTGTTCTTTGTATTACAAATTTCAGGAACAGGAAGATAATGGGTGAGGCAGCTAGTCAGGGACAAATTCCCTTTAAACAATTACCCCTGGGCATGGGTGTGTAGGGGATGGTGTAGGGTGTGACAGATAAATTTTGCATACTTCACATAGCTCAGGCTGCCCTGAGTTATTTTTCTTTTCTTAAATGCTTAGGATAATTTTGCTATTTTTTTCTCATTTTCTCTTCTTAAACTACCCATATTACAAGTTTCATGTTCCTTACTTTATAGATGGGGGGGTAGACATTTGCTACTTGACATGAAAAATAAAAACAAATTGCAGATTTAGGATTTAAAAGAAAATGTCATTTCAAACCTGACAAGGAACAAAAGCCAGACAACAAATATAATTATAGCTTTTTTGAGCCTATCAGAGAGATGAGGCGGCAAGGTAAAGCAAGTTAACTGAATATTTTAGTTGTCCTACAAGGGACAAGAGGGACACAAAAACTTCCACCTTGACAGAATACAAGACAGAAGTAGCCACAGTATAAGCAGGTAAAAAGAAATCAGGTAATAGACTTTCAATGTGGCACTACAAGGAGTTATGCTGTCCTGTTATCTAATAAAACCAGTGAAAGTTATGAAGAATAACAAACACCCTTCACAATCTCTGGAAATTACTGGGTGTAATGACTCATGCCTGTAACCCCAGCAGTTTGGGAGGCCAAGGCAGGAGAAATGTTTGAACCCAGGAGCTCAAGACCAGCATAGGGAACATAATGAGGCTTCATCTCTACAAAAAAAATGTTTAAAAAGTAACCAGGTGTGGTGGTGTGCACCTATAGCCCCAGCTGCTAGGAGGCTGAGATGGAAGCATCACCTGAGCCCAAGAGTTCAAGGCTGTGGTGAGCCTTGATCATGCCATTGTACTCCAGCCTAAGTAAGACTCCAACTCAAACAAACAAACAAACAAACAAATAAATAAATCCACTGGAAAAGGTCCCAAGGGCAAAGAGCAAACATATATTGAAAGACATTTACAAAAATTCAGTAATAATGACAAGAGTTCTTCGTATTGGGCCAAGACCAGTCTCTCCTGTGGCCTCCCAGCTCAGTGAGGCTTATTGTACTTCACACTGCTGCCTCCAAGAACACAGGTTTCCCTTATCACCCAGCATACAGATGGAGGGCTTTCCTCTTAGGAAAGGCAGGACATCAGTGTTTCCCATTCCTGCTTCCAGCTACCCATTGCTAAGGCCAAGTCCTGAGTAAGTGAGGTTGAGGCGTGGGGACTCCCTTCTTCCTAGACAACACCAAGTCCTGAGTAAGTGAGGTTGAGGCGTGGGGACTCCCTTCTTCCTAGACAACACTCACGGAACAGAGACCTCACCATGGGTGCAGCATGCTAAAATACTGGGGCTCTGCTCATTCTTGCCCTCATCCACTGAGTGTTGGCCTTCTAAAGCAGGTATGTGCCAGAGACCAGCTCCAGCCGGGTTCAGGGTACCCCAAAGGTGGAGACAGCATCGGCGATTGGGGGGAAGAAGAGAGAGAAAGAAAGAGACTGGACTCCAGTCTAGTGCAGAAGCGATGTGTGTTATTGGGAATTACAACGGTTCTTTTATACACAAAGTCAGATGTGGGAGGGGCGTTCCCCCACCCACCAGAAACCTTAATCCATGAAAACTTAATCAATGATTGCCTTTAAACCCTTTTTATATGATAATCTTAAAATCCCATAACAAAGGATAACCTAATCTGTGACTGACATATTCTATAAACCTTTTTCATCCTAAACTGATTGATTTAAACAATTCTATAGAAGCTTAAGTATTTACTTTACAAACGAAAGTGGCCCATTCCAGAATGTTTGGAATATGGCCCAGTCCAAAGTTCACAGTGGGCTGCCTGCAAGTAACCTAGCTGCATTCTTTCAACAAAATGGCTGTCTTCTAAAACTATATTCTACAATTTACACCTTCAATAAATCCTAAGATCATGACTCAGAAGCCTGTGACCAATACTAAGGCTCTTAGATGTGACACGAGTTTGAATTATAAGTTGTGTGAAAGCCAAAACTGCAGTTTGTAGAAGAGTGGGAGCAATGAGCTTCTAAAGTTAGCTTGTGTTCGTCCTGGTCTCAGAGTCTTTATGTTTTTAGCTCACAGGAGCTTAATCTGGCTAGTGCTGAGTAGAAAGGGGGAGGAAATGGGGTCAGTAGCTCCTGAACGCATCCTAGTGGTCTCAGGGTCAACGGCCCTTCCTGATCCCTAACGCTCAGTGGGCCTCCGTGGCCATCTCCCAACAGGTATGTCAGTCACAGAGATTGCCATTGTCTCCACCGATAACTCTAGAACCTAGTTTAAAGATTTTGTCCAGGAACCCCCCCCCAAAAAAATCCAAAAACAAAACAGAAACAGGCCAAAAAAAGATAACTGTTTATTTATTTTCAAGGAACTGGCTTCATATGCAACAGAGAAAAGAAATTCAAGCCTAAAGGCTTTCAAGAACAGTGGAGGTTTTGGTGAAAAATACACATAGCCCTGGATTTGGAGGAGGTCACCTAGGTTGATGGAGAGAACCAGAAAATAATATAACTGAGAGGACACCTCTAGGGTCTGAGTAAAAATCAAACACTCACCTCAGAAACGGTTTTGTCAAAGAAGCCATAATTTGATTGGATGACATTATTAAAAACAATAGAACAATCATCTGACAAATGGTGGAAGCTAACAGGGAATGGTCAGGGAAAAAGATGAAGAGAGCCCTACCAGTACCATTCTTATCCCAGGATGACTGGACATACCCAATGTTGTACCTCCGTGAGGAAAAATATCAGAGGCTGACACTGGAGGTAGGAAGAAAAAGTTTTCACTAAAATAATCCAGTCAGGCAAAATATAAATAAACAAGTAAATAATAAAAACAAGCTCTCCTCAGGGATGACTAGTACTCAGAATTGCTGCAATCTGTTATTTAGAAGGTCTCTTCCCCTCCCAGCACACACACAAATGAGACCTGCAATGAAACATGAAAGTATGACTCATACAATGGAAAAAAAGTGAAGGCAACATAAACTATCTATGAGAGAGACCCAATGTTAGATTTTTCAGACAAAAGACTTTAAATTAGCCATTATGAACATGTTCACAGAACTAAAGGAAACCCAGATTAAAGAAGTAAAGAAAGGGTGTAACAACAATGTTATATATACATCTGTATTTATATTATATAGACATCTATGTTACATTTCACTCAACAAAAATAGAATGTACATTTTGAGCGCAAACAATATATATCAACAAAAATAGAATATACATTTTCTCAAATGCACAAAGAATACTCTCTAATATAGAGCACATGTTAAGCCATAAAACAAACCTCAATAACTTTAAAATGATAGAAGAAATGCATATTATGTTCTCTGACCACAATGAAATAAAACTGGATATTAATAGCATTAAAAAAATTGGGAACTCATAAATACGTAGAAATTAAGCCGGACTCTGTGGCTCAGCCTGTAATCCCGCGCCTTTGGGAGGCTGAGGTGAGGGGATTGCCTGAGCCTGCGGGTTCGAGACCCGCCTGGGCAGCGAGACCTCATCTCTACAATAAATCAAAAAATCAGCCAGGCGTGGTAGCGCACGCCTGTAATTCCGGCTACTCGGAAGGCTGACGCGGAAGGATCGCCGGAGCCCAGCGGGCCAGGAGTGGCCACTGCACTCCAGTCTGGGCAGCAGAGTGAGACTCCAACTCAAAAAAAAAAAGAAAAAAAAAGAAATTAAGCACATTCTGAAATAATTAATAGGCCGAAGAAGAAATCAAAAGGGACATTATAAAATACTTTGAAATAAAAGAAAACAATACCCAAACTTGAAGGACAAAACTAAACCAGTGCCTAAAGGCAAATTTATAGCAGTAAAATAAGGAAGAAAATATCTGAAATTAATGACCTAAATTTCTACCATTTGGTACTGGAAAAGAAGAGAAAACTTAATCTAAAGCAGTAGAGAAGAGAAAATAATAAATATTAGAGACAAATCAATGAACTAGAACATAAAAAACTAACCAAGATAAATTAATGCAACCAAAATCAGGTTCTTTGAAAAGGTAAACAAAATTGACAAATCTTTAGCTAGATTGACCACAAAAAGTGAAAAGACTCAAATTACTTGTCAGAAATTAAAGAGAAAACATTACTACTGATCCTACAGAAATTTAAAAAAACATTTTTTTAATTGTACTATATGTCAGAAAATTAGATAGCTTAGATGAAATGGATAAATTTCTAGAAATGTACTAACCACTGAAAGTGACCAAAAAAAAAAAAAAAAAAAGACAATCTGAATTGGCCTATAGTAAGCAAATAGACTGAAGTAATGATAATAGTAATAATAGGCTTCCTACAAAGAAAAGCCCAAGCCTAGATGGCTTCACCACTAAATCCTACCAAACATTTAAATAATAATTTAAACCAATTATTTACAAACTGTTTTCAGAAGTAAAAGAGAAGGCACCATTTTCCAGCTCTTTCTATGAGGTAACTGTTACCCCGATACCAAGCCAGACAAAAAACATCACAAGAAAAAAAAATACAGGTTCACATTTCATGTAAATATAGGCCAAATACTAGCAAACCAAACCCAGCAACATAAAAAAATAATTATATACTGTGACCAAATGGGATATATTTCAGAAAGCAAGCTTGTTTCAATACTTAGAAATCAATTAATATAATAAATATATCAACATAATACAAAACAAAAATCACGTGATTATCTCAAAAATTACAGACAAGGCATTTGACAGAAACCAATACCTTTTCATGATAAAAGCACTCAAAAAACTAGGAGTAGAAGGGACCATCCTCAAACTAATAAAGGATAACTAAGAAAAAAACCATGACTAATATCACAATTAATAGTGAAAAACTAGATGCTTTCTCCTTAGGATCAGAAAAACAGAAGTATGTCTTCTCTCATCACTTCTATTCAACATTGTACTGGAGGTTTTAGTCAAGGCAATTAGCCAAGCAAAATTAACAAAGTATTCTAATTGAAAAGAAAAATGTAAAACTATCTTTGTTTGCAGATGACATGATTTTATATACAGAAAATTCTAAAGAATTTACTAAAAAGTATTAGAGCTAATAAATAAGCTCAGTTATTTTGTAGGATACATTATTGATATTCAAAAATCAATTGTATTTCTATCCAACTGTAATGAACAATCCCAAAATAAAACTTTAAAGCATCTCATTTACAGTAGCTTTGGAAATAATAGAATACTTAAGAAGAAAGAATTTAACAAAAGAAATGGAAAATGTATACTCTGAAAATGACATAGCAATGATAGGAGAAATTAAATAAGTTGTGTTAATTGATGAAATCCCGTGTTCATGGATCATAATACTTAATATTTTTATGATAGTTATATTTGCCAAACTGATTTACAGATTCAAGAAAGTTCCAGTCAGCATCCCATCTGGTATTTTGAATAAAATTGGAAAGCTGATTCTAAAATGCCTGTGGAATTTTAAGGGACTCAGAATGACCAAATCAATTTTGAAAGGGAAGAGCAAAGGCAGAGGACTCATACTTTCCATGAGTTACTATGACGCTTGTTACTCTAGACAGTGTGGTACAGCACGAGGAAAGACATACAGAGATATGAAATAGAATTCAGAGTCCAGATAGCAACTCACACATTTGTGGTCAACTGCTTTTCAACAAGAGTTCCAAGACCATTCAACAGAGAAAAAAAAACCACAAAGACAATAATCTTTTCAACAAAAATGGCCAAGACAATTGGATATCTAAATCCACAAGAATAAATTTAATTACCTTCATCACACCATAAGCAATAGTTTACAAAAAATTGACTAATACCTAAATGTAAGAGCTGAAACTATAAAATTCTTAAAAGAAAACATAAAAGTAAATCTTTAAGATCTTGGATTTGACAATGGATTTTTAGATATTACACCAAAAATATAAATAAAACAAAAAGTATATACATTAGACTTCATCAAAATTAACAACTTCTGTGCTTCAAAGGACACCATCTAGAAAGTAAAATCACAATCCCAAGAATGGCTGAAAATATTTGCAAATAATATGTTTGATGAGGAACTTGTATCCAGACTACATAAAGAACTCTTACAATTCAGTAATAAAAATATAGTACAATTAGAAAACAAAGAATCTGAATGGATCTCCAAGGAAAATATACAAATGGTCAATAAGTACATGACATAATAATTAGGGAAATGTAAATTAAAATCACAAGATACTACTTCATATCCACTATGATGACGAGAATCAAAAGTCCAATAGTATTAAGTGTTGGGGAAGATGTGGAGAAATCAGAACCCTCATACACTATTGGTAAAAATATAATATAGTGCAGCTGCTTTGGAAAACAGTTTGGCAGTTCCTCAAATGATTAAACATAAGGTTACCCTATGACTCAGTAATTCCACGTCTCGGCATATACCCAAGATAAATGAAAACATATTTCTACACAGAAACTTATACAAGAATATTTATAGAAACATTATTCAAAATAGCCAAAAGGTGAAAATTACCCAAATGTCCATCAACCGATGAATGAATAAACAAAAAGTGGCATATTAATACACTAAAATACTATTCAGCCATAAAAAGGAATATATAGTACTCATAATTGCTACAAAGTAGATGAGCCTTAAAAATAGCATTCTAAGTGCTAGAAGTCTGTCACAAAAGACTACCTTTTATATGATTACATTTCTATGAAAGTCGAGAACAAAGACATCTATAGACAAAATAGATGGGGGGTTACATTGGGTTGGGGTGAAAGCTTGAATAAGAGTGATAGCTTGAAGATTATGAAGTGAACTTTTTCTTTTTTTTTTTTTGAGATAATAAAAACGTCCTAAAATTGACTGTGGTGATGAGTGCACACATCTGAGAATATATTAAAAACCATTGCATTGGACACTTTAAATGAGTGAATTGGTAAGGTATGTGAATTCATATCTCAATGGAGCTGTTTAAAAAAGGAAAAGATCAAGTAAAATTTCAACAATATTTTTAAAAACTATACGTGAGCTAGCATGTCAGTTTGTAGTATTTGGAAGCCTCAGGTAAAAGGTGAATTCAGTCACTCATCTATAGACCTTTATCAGGGGCTCATGAGGAAGTCTGGAGGCAGAGCAAGAAACTGGAGATTTCCCCTTTGGTGGCAATGAAGGTGACTGGCTGAAAGTGAGTACAAGCTTGGGATATGACCACTATCATGGACTCTTTGCTGAATGTAGAAGGCTCAAGTCACCGGAGGAGGAGTAGCAGCAATTTATCTCCCCAGTCCCTATGCTATATGGACAGGGCACAGTTGAAAATCCATGTCTTCTGGGAAAAAACAGAAACAAAATCCATCTGTCAAAAGTAGGTAAACTCCTTGTCTCTTAGAATATAGGCAAAGATCTGTGTTTTTTTTTGAGGATGCATTGGTTAACTAGGGTTGTCATAACGAAATATCACAAACTGGGTGACTTAGATGGCAGAAATCTATTTTTCATAGTTCTGGGGGCTAGAAGTCCAAGATCAAGGTGATGGCATATTTGATTTTTTCTGAGGACTCCCTCCTTGGTCTGCAGACAGCTGTCTTCTTGCTATGTCTTCACATGGACTTTCCTCTGTCGATGTGCACATTCCTGATGTCTCTCTGTGAGTCCAAATTTCCTTTCTTTGTAAGGACATCAGTCAGATTGGAATAGAGCCCATCTTAACAACTTCCTTTTAACTTAATCACCTCTGTAAAGGCTCTGTTCCTAAATAAAGTAGCATTCTGAAGTATTGGCTTTCATATTGAATTTTGAGGAAGACAGTTCAGTTCACAACAGAGTAGACATTAAAATCCCTCATCACTGGAAAGGTCAGAAAATCGTCCTGTTTGGAATCCTAAATCAATACTCAGAAGAGATCTGCTAATACTGGGCTAGTGGCAGAGAACTCTCTCCTTAAGATCAGTGCCACAGTGAAGATGCTCAGAATTGCTGGGAATTTACCAACCCTGAGGGCCAGACACACACAGAGGCCAGAATGAGACAACAGAAATCCCTCCATCTCTGCTTTCACTCTGAACCTAGTCCCATGCAGGGCAGAGAATGAAGAGGATCCTTTTTTTTTTTTCTTTTAAAGCTCAGACATGCAGGTATTATTGAACATGAGGGTGGTACATGAACATTGAAAGAACATTTCTGGTATGTTAGTCCCCATTCAAAGCACAAGGAAACAACCACTGTTGGAGGGATGTCAATCTATATCAAACTGAAAGCTATAATAAGAGCAGTATTAAACCCAAACTTCTGATCTTAATATCTCAAACTACACACTAAAATCATGGCAAAAGAAGAAGTGTGGCCATTTTGGGGCATCAGTACTATTTACTGTTCCACATAGGATAGCTAGCATTAAATAAAAAACTGTCAGAAAAGAAAAAAGAAAACCAGTCCACCATGAAAATATAAAGGAATTGAAAGATCTAGTTGCAAAATGACCCAGATGTTGAAATTATCTGATAGAGAGTTTTAAATAACTATAATTCACAAGAAGCTTGTGGAAAAATTGAAAATGTATAAGCAGATGGAGAATTTCAGCAGGCAGGAAGAAATCATTTTTAGAAAGTCAAATAAAAGCACTAAATAAAAACATATGATATCAAAGATGAAGAATTCCTTCAGTGAGGTCATCAGCAGACTAAGCATAGCTGAGAAAATAAGTAAACTTGAAGGCAGGTCAATATAAATTATCCAAACTGAAACTCAAAGATAAAAACAGTAAAAACAAACAAACTCCAAACAGAATAGAGCTCCAAGAACTTCAGGACAATACCAAATGGTCTAAAATGGTTTACATACATAAAAGTGGAGTCCTACAAGAAGAAAAAAGAGAATGAAACAATGAAAATATGAAGACAGCAGCTTGTGGTAGCTCATACCTGTAATTTCAGCACTTTAGGAGGCTTAGGCAGGAGGATCACTTGAGGCTAGGAGCTTGAAACTAGCCTAGACAACATAGTAAGACTCCATCTCTTCAAAAAAAAATTTTTTTTAAAGATTAACTGAGCTTGGTGGCTCCCTCCTGTTCCAGCTATTTAGGAGGATGAGACAGGAGGAGGAGTTTGAGGTTACAGTGAAATATGATCAGGTCACTGCACTCCAGTTTGAGTGACAGAGTGATACTCTGTCTCCAAAAAAAAAAAGAAGGAAAGAAATAAAACCAAAACAAACAAACAAAAAAATCAGAAGACAACATTCAACCAGAAATTTAGGTTAATGAAGCTTAAGAACCTCTCAAGTAGAGTGCATTTCTAAAAACATACCTCTACACATCTTAATTACACAGCTAAAAACAACTGACCAAACAAAAAAAAAAATCTAGATGGTGACCATTAAAAAAAGAGAAACATTTAAAGAGAAACAGAGATAATTTCAGCAGACTTCTCACTAGAAACTCTGCAGCCAAAAAGAAAATGGGATGACATCCCTTAAGTAATGAAATACTTAAAAAAATCTTTCAAGAAGACTTTGATACACAGTAAAAGTATCTTTACAAAATGAATATAAAGTAAAGACTTTTGCAGGCAAGTTAAAGCTTGGAGAATTTACTGCCATCAGGCCTGTGTTTGTTAAGGAAGTTTTTTAGATAAAGGAATATGATATCAGGTTTGAATTGGGAACTACCCAAAGAAATAGTGTGCTGGAAAGAGTACAAATAATGATAAGGTGGTTGGAAAGAGTACAAATAATGAAAAAAATGTAATAGTTTTTTTTCATTCTTTGAATTACTTTAAAAGATAATGCAGAAATAGTAACAGCGCATTGTGCAGTTTTGACACACGTGAATGTAAAAAGTATGACAAAACTAATGCATAGGATAAGAGGGAGGAAATGGAAGAATACTCTTGTAGGGTCTTGTCACTATAAATAGCACTTGAGAATTGACTGTCATAAGTTAATGATGCATAGTGCAAATTGTACAGTGATCCCTTGCAAATAATTCAACTTACCTACAGTTGGATATGAGAAATCTTTAAAAGTGCTATAATTTAAACAAAACCTTGATTATTAATGAAAATGTGATACTTTCTTATAAAACATTTGCCATACATTGAAAATACAACTGTTTTAGTGTAACTCTTTAATTCTAAAATCAATAAATGTATCTTTTTTTATGCTGTAGTCTCTCTGCAAATTCAAATTTAAAATAACTAAGATTAGCTGGGTGCAGTACCATGTGCCCTAGACCTAGCTACATGGGGAGGCTGAGGTGGAGGGATTGCTTGAGCTCAGGAGTTCAAGTTCAACCCTTGGGCAACATAATGAGACCATATCTCTTAAACAATAACACAAAACAAACAAACAAAAAGCTAAGATTAATATAGTAAAGAATCTTGTGGAAAGGTGAACAATATTTTGTTCTACTATATATATTCTCAGAACTATCAAATATAGAAGTGAAAGTTTAAAAGTATTTTGTTCTAAATGGCAGTCAATAAGATGAATTTTAGACTTTACCACTAAAGAATACATTCATGTAACAAAACTGCACTTTATCCCTTAAATTTATACCATAAAAAGATGTATTCTTCTACTTTCCACTTCTTACTATGGTAGGAAAAATAATAAGCTTGCATTATAAAATCACTTTTTAGGGCCTCATGTTTCGAAATATACTATCAAAAATCTAAAGAGAGTGTGAAGAGCTTCAGGCAAAAAGAGGAATTTTTTATGTAGAGCCTATAACGGGAAGAGAAAACATTGTTTATTTGTTTCTAATGCTTTATACTTCATTTTTACTCACACTGATATTTTGGACCCAAGAGACAGAGGGAAAATAGAAAATTTATCTTTTGAGTTGCTATGAAACACATTTAGTTCCAATAAAACATTAAAAAGTTGAACTTTTTAATTCTAATATCAGCTTTGATAATTTTTCAACTCCCAAATTATAGCTATTGCTGTAATGTGATTCATAGAAACACATCAGACGCTGGCCCCTTTGCTTGCATTAATTGATCTGCATTCACTCTCATCCTTGGCTTGGTGCTGGTTTTATGCTTTGCATGGGAATGAGCAGCAAGCGACCAGGCGGAAATCTCTTTCCATCTTCCTTTCTTTCTTGTCAGTTCTGCCTTTAGATGCTGCAGTAGATCAAAGCATCTCAAAAGCAGCAACGTACTCATTGTCTTTAGAGTCATGGTATGATAGGGAGTGACGAAGAGAAACAAGAATGTTTGGAGCAGCTACAATAGCATCCATTATGCATCAATCATAGAAGGACGAGCTGAATTGCGTGGAACCAATACGTGCCTATTGTTGAAGCTTTTTCTGTAACATCAGATAGAAATAATCATTTGGAGCCAGGCTTTTTAGGGGGAAGATAACCTCTCTCTGGGACGTGCATTTTCTGTGTGGAAGGTGGTTCTGTGGTTAATTTAAGGCACATCAAATGAGTAATTCATAATTCACCTTCAAAGAATTGGTTTTAATTAGTGTGGCAATACTAAATGATCAGGCATTGAAACATATAATACCAAGCAGTGAATTGGCAGTCCTTTGACTCAGAAATTGCCTATTTTCATGTTTATGTATTACAAGCAGCTTAAGCATTAAAAAATGCAAATGTTTCAGGAAACTATAAGTGGGTGTCTGTCAAATAGGCATCTTTAAGAACAAAATTTCTAGTGCTCTTGAGAATTTTGAAATTCATTTTCAGAAATTTCTAAGCAAAAAAATCCGACTTGCCACATGCACAATTTGTCTTGTCTTCATACTAAGGGCACATGCTACTCTGTGTTGTATTCCTCTGCTAATATTTATAATTGTGAATGAAAATGTGAAATATTCTATGTGTTTATAGAATAGAATATCTCTGATTATTAGATACTTCATTAAATGTTCTTCAAAAAGGGATATTCCAAGGTTTTGCTTTGTTTTGTTTTGTTTTGTTTGAGATAGAGTCTCACTCTATCTCCCAGGCTGGAGTGCAGTGGCACAGCTGGACTCAGAGTCACCCTGCTGGGCTCAGGCGATCCTTCTGATTCAGCCTTCCAAGTAGCCAGAACTACATGCGCGTGCTACCACGCTCGTCTAATTTTTTTATTTATTGTAGAGACGAGATCTTGCCAAGTTGCCCCAGCTGGTCTCGAACCCACAGGCTCAAGCAATCCACTCGCCTCGACCTCCCAAAGTGCTGGGATTACAGGCTGAGCCACCAAGCCCAGCCGGTGGTTATTATTATTATTTTTTTTAATAAAAAATTTCCAAGGAAATTCAGTTTGTAGGAAGATGTAGAAATTTATATAAAACTAGGGGGATTTGTGTTGCTTTTGGGACATTAAGAAAAACACTTTTCCTAATGGGCACATTGTTAAGAATAAAAATCAACCAATTTGAGCTATTTAAAAGCTGATTTTATTTTATTTTATTTTTTAATTTTATTTTTTCGAGTTGAAGTCTCACTCTATTGCCCAGACTGGAGTGCAGTGGCCACTCCTGGCCACCGCAGCCTTGACCTGCTGGGCTCCAGTGATCCTTCCGCCTCAGCTTTCCAAGTAGCTGAAACTACAGGCACACGCTACCATGCTCGGCTAATTTTTTTGATTTATTGTAGAGACGAGGTCTCGCCAAGTTGCCCAGGTGGGTCTCGAACCCGCGGGCTCAGGCAATCCACTCACCTCAGCCTCCCAAAGCGCAGGATTTTTTTAAAAAGGAAAAAAATTTTCATGTAAGAAGCTGATCATACATATCTCTATAAAGTGCCTTAATATTTTTTACATATGGGGGAAAGCTCTGCCTCTGGACTATTGGAATGAACCTTCTCAAACAGCAGAGCTCCCTGAACACAAGAACTGCTCATGCATAGAGGTGGCAACTAGGAATTTGACCATTAGGAACAATTGAGTCACCAAGGATCATCGAGCCACTTTACCCAGCTGGGCAGGTGTGAAGAAGTGACTTCTTTTCATGATGACCACAATTAGACTGGGGTAGACTGAAGAAGTAGCAAAATAAAAAATCTGAGTTTCATAATTTGACACAGACCAGAATCTCTCTCTCTTCCTCTCTCTCTACATGTATACATACACTTCTCTCTCTATATGTACATATATATTCATGCATATATATGTACATAATGTGGACATTTAATTCTGTGCCTTCAAATATGTCTCTTTTTCTTGCTTAAGTTAGTCAGGGTCAGTTTCTGTTGCTACACAACCAGACAACACCAACTGAAGCATAAGTTGTTGCTTTTCCTAATTCTGGCTGCCATAACAAAATACTACAGACTAGGTGGCTTAAATGACAAACATTTACTCATTAAAAGATACACTATCTCTGATTATGATGTACTTTATCAAAGTCCTTAAAAAGCGAAATTCCAGGTCTTTTCTATGTACACTCATATATGCATGTGCATCTAACTATCTCTATCTTTATTTCTCGTGTTCTCTCTGTATTGTTCTTGAGAACCATACGCTTGCCTCAGTAGCTTGCACCATCATGACATAGCTCTCTACTGAATTACACATTGTCTGGACAGAAGGCTGAAGGACTTTTCCTTTTGTTCCATACAATGTAACACCTGTGTATAGACATGGGATAGAATTATTCATGGGCCTGGGACGTGCTACTTACCTACCTGGACAGAATTAACATTATTTAAACGAGTACATTCTTTTTTTTACTTCAGCTGGGAAATCATTATGAATTTTCATGCACCCTGACATAACTTATTATCATTTTTGATATTAATGTGATTATAGTGTCGAGTTCTATCATAAGTCTGCTTTAATTTGACATTAAATACCCTCTACTTCTTGAAATTTGTTTCCATGAGCAGATTAATAATGAATAGTTTTGAGACCTTTATTTTAATGTGTTTCCAAGTTTTATACAGTTCAGTACTTTACACATTGGCATCTGAAGTAAAATTGATAAATTGATTTGTGGGGAATAACATATCACAACTCAGAAATGCTTATTAGAAAAGTCAAAGTCCAGTGGAATTGTGTTCCTTGAGTTCTACTAGATGCAATATTTGCAGAATTTGGCAAATAAATATTCATTGAGATTTTTCATGCTTTATTTCATAAATAATTTTAATAACTTTGCTAACTCACTGATGGTTAACATTTCATGAGTTTTTATTTTAAAGATATTTTTATTCATCCCGTGCTTCTAGTCTGTACTCAATCAAGAGAGTGATATCTAAAAATCTATCAAAATAATCATAATATTTTTTAGGCTGCTTTAATTTTTTTCTGAAAAACATAACTTTTGATTGATTATGACTAATCCTTAATAATCAGCAATATGCAAAATCACCTGTGAAAAGATGAAATTATTAGAAACTTGAGATATATTTTCCCAACACATCATTCCCTGTTAGTGTTCACAGGCCACTATCTGCATCAGGATCTGAGCCGTGTGTGTGTGTGTGTGTGTGTGTGGGTGTGTGTGTGTGTGTGTGTGTGTGTGTGTGTGTGTGTGTGTGCGCTCATATATATATATAATTTTTTTTTTTTTTTTGAGTTGGAGTCTCACTCTATCGCCCAGGCTAGAGTGCAGTGGCACGGTCAAGGGCACCAAAACCTTGACCTGCTGGGCTGTCATTCCACCTCAGCCTTCCAAGTAGCTGGAACCACAGGAACACGCCACCATGCCCGACTAATTTTTTTGATTTATTGTAGAGATGGGTCTTGCCAAGTTTAAGATATTTTGAACCCTTGGACTCAGGCAATCCTCTCGCTTTTGCCTTCCAAAGTGCTGGGATTATAGGTGTGAACCACTGTGCCCAGCTGAACTTTAAATTCTTATTCTATTATAGTCTCAGTCAATTCATAATATATTTCCCAAACATGTTAGCTATGAAATAATAATGGGCAAAAACTTGTCATAAAGCTGTATTCTTATAAACTGTTTGTGTACCTCTGGAATGCATATGTTGAAGACCTAACCCCAATGTAATGGTATTTGAGAGGGACCCTTTGGGGTTAGATGAGGTCATGAAGGTGGAGCCCTCAGGATTGGATTCACACCCTTATGAGAAAAGACACGAGAGCTTGCGCTCTCTCTCTTTCCTAGAGTGTGCACAAAGAAGTTTTGAGCACATAGGAAGATGGTGGCCCCCTACAAGCCCAGAAACCTCAGAGTAAAACCTGTCTTGATCTTGGATTTCCCAGGCTCCAGGAATGTGAGAAATCAATGTCTGTTGTTTCAGTCACTTAGTCTATGGTGCTTTGTTATGGCAGCCAAAACTAAGAAAAGTACCAATTAACGTTTTAGTTGGTATTCCTTGGTTGTTTAGCAACAGGAAAGTGACCCAGACCAACTTAAGCAAGAAAAAGCGTCACACTGAAAGGATACAAGGGAGCTTACAGAATTACAGAAAAAGCAGAACAATCGGAACCTGCGAAATCGTTGAAGCAGTTTTGCTTTAAGTATCACGGTAGCAGGAGTTAGGGCATCATCTTTCTAGGCATCTCCATCAGATACCTCAGCTCTTACTGCCTTTTGTACAATAGCCTTCCTGTCACATGTCTTTGCTTAAGATGCAAATTCCCATCAGAGAGAACTTCATTGGCCTCCCTGAGTTCGATAAAATTTATTTCCAGATTTTTGTATCAATTTTTATAAGTAATATCAGTCTTTGCTGTCTTCTAGTTTTGTTAACATCATAATGCAGGAGTTATAATCGAACAAAAGAGAATGATGGGATAGGATAGTTTAAATAGCGTAGAAAGCTATTTCTGGGAAAATTGAAAGAATTTGTTTTAAGTCATCAGCTTTTGTTGTTGTTGTTTTGTTGTTGTTGTTTTTGAGTCAGTCTTACTCTGTTGCCCAGGCTGGAGTGCAGTGGCATGCTCATGGCCACTGCAGCCCTGACCAGCTGGGGTCAGGTGACCCTTCCATCTCAGCATTCCAAGTAGCTGGATCCACTGTTGTATGCTACCATGCTCAGCTAATTTTTTGACTTATTGTAGAGATGAGGTCTTGCTAAATTGCCCAGGCTGGTCTTGAACCCTTGGGCCCAGGCAATCCTCTCACCTCCACCTCTCAAAGTACTGGGATTATAAGGCATGAGTCACTGCGTCTGGCCATCTGTGCTTTTTGGTTTTTCAGTTCCTACCACGGTTATTACTTTATGTTTTCTTTTGTCTGTTGACTCAGTTCTCATAATTGGCATTTCCCTAGAAAATCATTAATTTAATCTAGATTTTCAAATGGATTAGCATTCACTAGAACAAATTATTATTATTATTATTATTTGAGTTGGAGTCTCACTCTGTCGCCCAGACTGGAGTGCAGTGGCCGCTCCCTGCCACCGCAGCCTCGACCTGCTGGGCTCCGGCGATCCTTCCGCCTCAGCCTTCCGAGTACCTGGAATTACAGGCGCGCGCTACAACACCCGGCTGATTTTTTTGATTTATTGTAGAGATGAGGTCTCGCCAAGTTGCCCAGGAGGGTCTCGAACCCGTGAGCTCAGGCAATCCACTCACCTCAGCCTCCCAAAGCGCGGGATTACAGGCCAAGCCACCGAGCCCGGCTGAACAAATTATTTTTGACAATTTCAAAATCTGGCCAGTACTTACAAAAGTTTTCCTTGCCTCATTTCTCTTTTTCACTTTTGTATTTTATTTATTTCACTGGACTAGTTGGTAGCTTATATTTTTTTATTATTGTTGTAGTGTATGGGTTTAATTATCAGTTTTAATGAGTGTATATGTGTTTTGTTTGATTCGTTGAATTTTCCATTTGGTCTTTGTTAGTCACTTTTTAATCTAACCCATAAGTTCAATTTGTTGTCCTTCTGTCAACTTGAATTAAATACATAATTGAATTATTTTTATATTTATTGGTAAACGTGAATCAAGTAACACATTTTCATGTGCATACAGCTTTGGTGACATTTCATATACAGATTTCTCTTCCACACCTCCCCAAATATATTACACAATTGAAAAATTATTTTACTTCTTTTTCTTAACAGTTATCTCTGAGCCAGATTTTAATTTTCCATAAGGTAAAATTAAAATTTGGCTTGGTTTCTACTTGGGTCATAATTATTTCCATTGTTTTTTGAAAAGAGAACATAATTTCTTCAGGTTGTGGTAATTTGTTGACATTTTCTTAGGATTCTTACAAATAACCAGCTTTTAAAAATATTCCAGCCGGGCTCGGTGGCTCAGCCTGTAATCCCGCGCCTTTGGGAGGCTAAGGTGAGTGGATTGCCTGAGCCCGCGGGTTCGAGACCTGCCTGGGCAGCGAGACCTCATCTCTACAATAAATCAAAAAATCAGCCGAGTGTGGTGGCGCGTGCCTGTGATTCTGGCTACTTGGAAGGCTGAGGTGGAAGGATCGCTGGAGCCCAGCAGGCGAGGCTGCGGTGGCCGGGAGCAGTCACTGCACTCCAGTCTGGGCGACAGAGTGAGACTCCAACTCAAAAAAAAAAAAAAAATTCCATGGTGCTTAAAAGGAAACGTTTTTCGTAGGGTATAAATTTTTATGTTTCTAGATTAACCTTGTTATTTATATCTTATATAGTTAAAGTTTTTGGCATATTTGATTTACTAAAAGCACTGATAACTGTGTTTAAATCTCTCCCTAGTATTGTCTTTCACTCAGAGGAATTTTTCTTTAATATATTTAAATCATATATGATTTGGTAAAGATGGTTCATGATAGTTATGTCATTATTACTGATTATATCCTTCATAAGCATTATAAGAACTCCCTGTAACACTTAATGATATTATCATGGCTTCAACTTTTTCATATATTCATTTTCCTAATTAGGATTTGATTTTATTGTTTTTTTAAAATATGACTCGGCTTATCACTTTACTTTCAACCTCATTTTACTTTAAGTATATGTGTTTACAGCAATTTTTTAAGCCAATAAACTCTTTTAAATTTTTACTAAAATATATATGGTATTCATAAGTTTCATTATTATACATATTTTTTTAATCTACTATGACCATATTTTAAAGAGCTGAAAAAATGTGTGAAGAAATAAAGGAAAGTATGAGAATGTCATCTTACCAAAAGAGAATATCAATAAAGGGAAATAAATTATTTTTTAAAAGGAGTCAAACTGAAATTATGAAGATGAAAATATAATAACTGAAATAAAAAATTCACTAGAGTATCTCAACAGCAGATTCAAGTATACAGAAGAAAGAAGCAGTATATTTAAATATTGGACATGTACATTAAATATGCAACATGAGAAACAGAAAGAAACATGAATGATGGAAAATAAATAACCTTCAGAGATCTGTGGGAACTATCAAGTACACCAATAATTATATAAGGGAGGCAAAGAAGGAGGGGAAAACATAAAAAAGCTTATGAAGAAATATAGGCAAAAACTTCTCGAATTTGATTAAAAAACTAATATGTACATTTGTGAAACCATAAAACTCATAGAAGAAAACCTATGTATAAAACTTACTAGCTGGGCTCGGTGGCTCAGCCTGTAATCCCGCGCCTTGGGAGGCTGAGGTGGAAAGATCACCGGAGCCCAGCAGGTCGAGGCTGCGGTGACTGGGAGCGGCCACTGCACTCCAGTCTGGGCGACAGAGTGAGACTCCAACTCAAAAATATATAAATAAATAAATAAATAAATAAATAAATAAATAAATAAATAAATAAATAAAAACTTTCTGACCTTGCAATTGGCAAGAGTTTCTTAGCTATTAGACCTATCACGAAGGAAAAAATATAATATCATACTTCATAAAAAAAAAAAAAGTTGCACATCAATTGACACTCTTAAGAAAGTAAAAAGACAACCCATAGAATGGCAGGAAATGTTTGCAAATCATATATCTGATAAAAGGCTAGTGTCTATAATATTTACAATAAATGAAACTTTTACAATTCAGCTCATAAAAAATAAGTCAATTAAAAATGGTCAAAATCATCCAGGCACGCATGCCTATAATTCCAGCACTTTGGGAGAATTGTCTGAGCCCTTAGGTTTGAGACCAGCCTGGGCAACTTGGTGAGACCTCATCTCTACAATAAATCAAAAAATTAGCCAGGCATGGTGGTGCATGTCTGTAGTCCCAGCTACTTGAAAGACTGAGGTGGAAGGATCACTTGAGCCCAGCAGATTGAGGCTGCACGGGCCATGAGCATGCCACTGCACTCCAGCCTGGGAAACAGAGTGAGACTGACTCAAAAGAAAAAAAAAAAAGTCAAAATCCATTTGCTTAAGCAGTAGGTGAAACAGAAACAAAAACAAAATGGCCAAAATATTTAAATAGTTTGTTTTAGGAGCTTCCAGCTAAGCTGGAGTTGTAGTATCAGAGCGGCTAGCAACACTGCCTTAATGGGAAATGAAGGTGAGCTGGACATGGGTGTTTACAGTGTATCTTTCACTGTATATATCTTTGTCAGACGACCTTAATCCTAGTTGTCCAAGCCCTGACCAAGGGATCACTCATATTGGGAACTTGTTTATACTGGCAGATGCCCTTGTGGCTCTTGTATGACTCATCGCGCCCGGGTTATGCCTGACTGATCATCACTATGGTGCTGGGAGTCTGATCTCCTGTTCTGCAGGTGTCCCAGCAAAAACCCTGTCTGGAAAGACCCCTGATCCCTCAGATGAAAGATGCAAACTCAATATACAGCGCTTCAATAGGGAACTATTTCAAAGATTTTTACTTACAGACCCTGGGCAAGGAGGGTGAAATGAGTTGAAAGGGCAGTCTTTTATCCTCAGGTCATGTGAGGCAAGAATGAAGAGAGAGAGACAGAGAGAGAGAGAGAGAGACAGAGGAGAGAGAGAGACAGAGGAGAGAGAGAGAGAGAGAGGAGAGAGAGAAAGGGGGAGAGAGGGAAGGAGGGGGAGAGAGAGAGAGAGAGAGAGAGAGAGAGAGAGAGAGAGAGAATAGTATACATAAGGGAATATGACGTGGTGGATCACTTAAAGTTCTCAGCAAATGCCTGAATGAATGTTTCCTTTATAGAAATAGCTGAAAAGTGGGAATCCCTGACTGTTTGGCAGGAGAGATGTCCCTAAGTTCTTATCTCTGGTCACCAGCTTGAGGCATTTGGATGTGGTGTAGATTGAAAAATGTGTCAAGGGTGAATGAATCCTGTTTCTCCTGTAAGTCATGTGAGAAAGTGTTTTGTTTTGTTTTGTTTTTGAGACAGGGTTTTGCTGTCACCCAGGTTGAAGTGCAGTGGTGTGATCATAGCTCACTGCAGCCTTGAACTAGTGGGCTCAGGTGGTCCTCCCACCTCAGCTTCTTGAGTTGCTGGGACTACAGGTGTGTGCCACCACATCTGGCTATGTTTTTCATTTCTTGTAGAGATGAGGTCTTGCTGTGTTGCCTAGGCTCGTCTTGAAGGGATCTTCCTGCCTTGTTCTCCCAAGGTGCTGGGATTACAAGCGTGAGCCACTGGACCCAGCCTGGTCAAAATTGTATTCAAAATGGATGTGGAGGCAACATAAAATTATAAAAGTTAACTACACAGTTCTCTAAAGAAGTTCTCCAAAGGAGATATACAAATGGACGATAAGCACAAATGGCCAACATTTTTAGTCATGAGGGAAATCCAAATCAAAACCACAAGATACAACTTTACAACTGCTAGGGTGGCTGTAATAAAAAATACAGACAATAACAATCTTTGTGAGGATGTGGAGAAATTGGAACCCTTATGTGTTGCTGGTAGGGATGTAAATGATGCAGCCACTGTGGAAAACAGTTTGCTGATAATTGAAGATGTTTAAAAACAGAGACACCATGTAATTTAGCAATTCTACTCCTTGGTATACACACAAGAGAATTGAAATCATTTGTTCTTATGCTTGAATGTTCATAGCAACTCTGTTCATAATAGCTCAAAAGAGGAAGAAATCTAGACGCCCATTGACTAATGAATGTAAAAACCAAATCTGGCATATTCATATGCATATATCTATGTGTTATTCAACAATAAAATAATGAAGTAATAAAACATGCTACAGTATGAATAATCTTGAAAACATTGTGCTAAGTAAAAAAAAGTCAGAAATAACACATAACATAGTATGGGATTTCATGTATATAAAGTGTCTTGAATAGGCAAATGTAGAGATATAGAAAGATTAGAGATATAGAAAGAAGATTAGTGAGTGTCAGGTAGTGTGGGGAGGAAAGAATTGAGGAAAACAGCTAACAAACATGAGATTTCATTTGGTGGTGGTAAAATCATTCTAGAATTAGATTGTGGTAATAGATGTATAAGACTGGAATATTTTTTAAAAACCATGAATTTTTAAATTTAAAATGGTAAATGCTATGGTATATAAATTATTTAAAAATCAAAAATGAATAGCTTAATGAATTATAACAAAAATCACACTTGTGTGACAGCCCCTAGGTAAAATAGCAGAACAAAGCCCATATCCCCTTTTCACATTTTCTTTAATAGTTTTACCACCTAGACGTCCACACTTAAATATTGCATTCCTTAATTTATGTGATGTTTTTGCATCTACCCTCTTTACTCAACATTATTTTTGAGATTCATTAACATTGTTGCGTGAAGCTGTGGCTGGTTTATTTTCATTGTTCTATTTTGTGTCTGTGCTACGCTTAATGTATGTGTATACAATTGAGATATTTGGATTTTTTTTTCTATTTAAAATAATATATACCAGGTGCAGTTGCTCATGCCTGTAATCCCAGCACTTTGGGAGGCCAAGGTGGGAGGATTTCTTGATCCCAGAAGTTCAAGACCAGCCTGGGCCACATGGAGAGAGCTCATCTCTATCAAAATTTTAAAAAATTAGCCGGGTGTGGTAGGATGTGTCTGTAGTCCCAGTTAATTGGGAGGCTGAGTTGGAAGGATTGCCTGAGACCAGGAGGTCAAGGCTGCATTGAGCCCTTATGGTGTTACTGCACTCCAGATTGGGTGACAAAGGGAACCACAGAGTCAAAAATTAAATAATTATTTGTTTCCTCAGTGTTTTGTAGTTCTCTTTGTAGAGATATTTCACCCTCCTTGTTAAATATATTCCTAGGTATTTTAGCTTTTTGACTGCTATTGTAAAGAAGATTGAGTTCTTGATTTTATTTTGTTGACTGATTCTTGATTTGATCAAATTCTTTTTCTGCATCTATTGAAATGATCATATAATTTTTGTTTTTAATTTTGTTTATGTAATGGATCACGTTTATTAATTTGCATATGTTGAACCACCCTTGCATCTCAAGTATAAAACACACTTGATTATGATAGATTATTATTTTTTTAAGTGCTGTTGAATTTGGTTTGCGAATATTTTGTTGAGGATTTTTGTGTCTTTGTTCATAAGGGACATTGGTCTGTAGTTTCCTTTTTTTTTTAATTGTGTGTCTTTTCCTGGTTTTGTATCAGAGTGATTCTGGCTTCATAGAATACGTTAGGGAGAATTTCCTCCTCTTTAAATTATGGAATAGCTTCATTAAAATTGATACCAATTCTTACTTGAAAGTCTGGTAGAATTTGGTTGTGAGTTCATCAGGTCCTGGACTTTTTTTGCTGGGAGGCTTCTAATTACTGTTTCAATATCGCAATTCACTATTGGTTTGTCCAGGGTTTCTGTTTTTTGTTGATTCAAAGTTGGGAGGCTGTATGTTTCCAGAAATGTATCTATTTTCTCTATAAATTGTTTAGCTTGTTTGTGTAGAAGTTTTCATAATAGTTTTGAATGATCTTTTGAATTTCTGTCATATCAGTTGTGATATTTCCATTTTCATTTCTGTTTGAGCTTATTTGAATCTTCTCTCTTTCTTATTTAATCTAGCTAGTGGTCTATCAATATTGTTTGTCTTAAAGAACCAAGTTTTTGTTACATTGATCCTTTTTTTTTTTTTTTTGAGTTGGAGTCTCCCTCTGTCGCCCAGACGGGAGTGCAGTGGCCGCTCCTGGCCACCGCAGCCTCGACCTGCTGGGCTCCAGCGATCCTTCCGCCTCAGCCTTCTGAGTAGCCGAAATTACAGGCATGCGCTACCACGTCTGGCTGATTTTTTGATTTATTGTAGAGATGAGGTCTCGTCAAGTTGCCCAGGCGGGTCTCGAACCTGCGGGCTCAGGCAATCCACTCACCTCAGCCTCCCAAAGGCACGGGATTACAGGCTGAGCCACTGAGTCCGGCTTCTTCGGTTTTTTTTTAGTTTCAAGTTCATTTAGTTCTGCTCTGATTTTCATTATTTCTTTTCTTTTGCTAACTTTGAGTTTGGTTTGTTCATGTTTTCCTAGTTCCTTGGGGTGTGTAGTTAGGTAGATGATAAGCATTCAGTCTTATTAGAGATGTCCCATGCTCATGGATTGGAAGAGTCAACATTGTTAAAACGACCGTATTATCCAAAGTAATCCACAGATTCAATGCAATCCCTATCAAACTACCAATGTCATTTTCATAGAAATAGAAAAAGAATCCTAAAATCATACAGAACCAAAAAAGAGCCAGAATAGCCAAAGAAATCTTAAACAAAAACAAACAAACAAACAAAAACTGGAGGCATCACATTACCTGACTTTAAATTATATACTACGAGGCTGTAGTGACCAAAACAGCATGGTACTGGTATAAGAGCTGACACATGGATCAATGAAACAGAAGAGAGCATCCAGAAATAAACCCAAATACCTACAACCAACTGATCATTGACAAAGCAGACAAAAACATACACAGAGGAAAGGATACCCTACTCAGCAAATGGTGCTAGGAAAATTGGATAGCTACATGCAGAAAAATAAAACTTGGTCTCTACTTTTCCCTAAATAAAAAATTAACTCAAGGTGGACTAAAGACTTAAATGTCAGACCTGAAATCACAAAATCCTAAAAGAAAAACTAGCAAAAACTCTTCTGGACATCGACCTAGGCAAATAATTTTTTTTTTTTTGAGTTGGAGTCTCACTCAGTCGCCCAGACTGGAGTGCAGTGGCAGCTCCCGACTACCGCAGCCTCGACCTGCTGGGTCCCAGCAATCCTTCCGCCTCAGCCTTCCAAGTAGCTGGAACTACAGGCGCGCACTACCACGCCCGGCTAATTTTTTTTATTTATTGTAGAGATGAGGTCTCGCCAAGTTGCCTGGGCGGGTCTCGAACCTTCGGGCTCAGGCAATTCACTCACCTCGGCCTCCCAAAGCACGGGATTACAGGCTGAGCCACCGAGCCTGGCCTAGGCAAATAATTTATGGCTAAAACCTCAAAAGCAAATACAGCAAAAACAAAAATAAATAAGTGATACCTAAACTAAAAAGCTTCTGTATAGCAAAAGAAATAATCAACAGAGCTAATAGGCAACTGACAGAATGGGAGAAGATATTTGCAAACTGTACATCTGAAAAAGGACTAATATCTAGAATCTACAAAGATCTCAAACAAATCAGCAAGAAAAAAAGCAAATAACTCCATTAAAAAGTGAGTAAATGAAATGAGCAGGCATCTCTCAAAAGAAGACATACAAATTGCCAAACATTTGAAAAAATGCTCAATATCACTCATCATTAGGGAAATGCAAATTAAAACCACAATGAGATATCACCTCACACCACTCAGAACAGTTACTGTTAAAAAATAAAAATACAACAATAGATACTGGCACAGATGCAAAGAAAAGGGAACGCTTATATATTGTTGGTGGGCGTGTTCATTAGTGCAACCTCTATGGAAATCAGTGTGGGGATTTCTCAAAGACTAAAAGTAGATCTACCATTTGATCTAGCAATCCCACTACTAGGTATCTACCCAAAGGAACAGAGTTCATTATATATAAAAGACACCTGTATCCACACGTTCATTGCCACACAATTCACAATTGCAAAGATGTGAAATCAACCGAAATGCCCATCAACTGATCAGTGGATACTAAAAATGTAGTAAATATATATATTTAGATATATATTTATACATATATATATGGAGTATTATTTAGTCATGAAAAATAATGAAAAATCGTCTTTTGCAGCAACTTGGATGGAATTGGAGATCATCCTAAGTGAAGTAACTTAGGAACAGAAAACCAAACACTGCACGTTTTCACTTACAAGTGGGAGCTAAACTAAGGTTATGCAAAAGCATAGAGAATGGCATGATGGACATTGGAGATGCAACTGGGGAGAGAAAAAGGAATGGGGGGACAAAAAAATCACCTATCAGGTATAATGTGCACAGGTGGTAGTGGTGGGTATACTTAAAGCCCTGAATTCTTTACCACTATACAATGTAACTTTGTAACCCAAAACATTTTGTACCCCATAAAGGTATTGAAATAAAGGAAAATAAAGAAAAGTAAAAATAAATTCAAATAATAATAATATGGCAAGAATTATTTTTATATATGTCTCTCAGGCCACATATGTATGCGGTTTTGTTGGTTGCACATTTTATTGGATGCATGTAAATAGAATTCTTGTATTCACAATTCCTGAATTGTGGGTTGTGGGCTATGCATATGCTTGGCTTTAGATGATAATGACAAATTTATTCTTTTACTGATAGGAATGAAGTGTTTAGTTACTTCATTTCCTAGGTATTGTTAACACTTTGTTGGCAGCATCCTTGATATTTGCCAATTGTTTTAGTCAACTAGAACTACTGCAACAAAATACCATGGCCTGGTGGCTTACACAACAGTAATATATTTTTCGTAGTTCTGGAAGCTGGAAAGTCCAAGTTCAAGATGCTGACAAAGTAGGTTTCATTTTGAAGACTCCTCTTGGTTCGTTGGCAGCCTCTATCACACTGTGCACTCACATGCTTTTCTTTGTGCATGCGCAACATGAGAGAAACAGAGACAGACAGAGCAAGATCTCTCTGGTGTCTCTTCTCATAAGGGCACTAATCCCATTATGTGGGCCCCACTCTCATGACCTTATCTAACTTTACCTCACACAGGCCCCATCTCCAAATACCATCACATTGGTTGTTACGATTTCAACATATGAATTTGAGGGAGACACATTCAGTCCATAACACCAACATTTAGTATTGCCAGTTTTTTCAATTTTAGCCATTCTTTTGATATGCAGTAGTGTATATTAACCTTGTACCTATGAGACAGGAGATAGAGAAAGGATAGGCAGACAGACAGGTGGGTCCTCTGGTAACAATATAGCAAACTTCCCACAGGCCTCTCAGGCTCAGTGTTGGTAAACAAGTTCCCTGTGAGCCTCTCAAGCTAAAACTTAAGTCCTCTCTGATGGGATCAAAAAACAACCAATCAGCTCACTGTCAAGTACCAACCAATCAGCTCACCATTAGACTCCTACCTCCTGCTGATTGGCCCTTAGTACTGATCAATCGGAACAGCTAGTATCGACCAATCAGTTTACAGCTAATGCTAGTACCATCAGCTTGGACTTAGGGCTATATAAGCACCAGTTCTGACCCCAGACTGGCAACCCCTTCAGGTCCTCTCCCATTGTGTCACCTTTTTTGTCCTCTCAATAAATCTTGCTTTCTCACTTTCTGGCTGTCTGTGTCTCTCATTCTTCCTGGGCATGAGACAAGAATCTTGACGTTGAAGAGCTGTGACCTGAAGAACTGCAGAAGATCATCAGAAACCAAGAACCATGCACTCCAGAGGCTGGCTTGCCAGCCAATGGAGCCAGCTGAGCCAGGAGAGCTGCTAGAAGAAGGCAAGACCTCAAAACTAAGACACTCTGGGGCCTGGGCTTGCCAGTCTATCACTGGAACCAGCAACACTCTCAGGGCCTGGCTTGCCAGTCCATCAGAGCCAATACTCCGGGGGCTAGGCTTGCCAGTCCACTGAACCATCATCACTCTCAGGGCTTGGCTTGCAAGTCCATTAGAGTTAACAATTTCTGGGCTAGGCTTACCAGCCTCTTAAAACAACCCTCTCTGGGGCCTGGCAGGACGACCCATTGAGCTGACACTCTTGAAGTCCAGGCTGACCTGAAAAATCTGTATCACCTAGTGATCTAGATGTATATTTAATTATAATTTTCCAGATAACTTTCAAGGCCAGAGACTTATTCATATGATTATTGGTTCATTTTGTTTCATACATTTCATGTTCAAGTGTCTTGACAATTTTTCTGTTGCTTTTTTCTTATACATTTGTGGTTTAAAATATATATCCTGTGTATCAGTACTTTCTTGGTTTTATGTTGGCAAATAACTTCTCCCACTCTGTGGTTCACTCTTTTCCATCTCTAAATTTTCTGTTCTGTTGTACAGAAGTGTCTAAATGTAATATAGACAATTTATTAATCTTTTCTCTTATGGCTAATTTTGTAATAGTTTAAGAAATCTTTTGCTAACGGAGATAATAATCATATTTTGGTATACATTATATTCTAGGTCATTCTAGGAGGCTTACAGTTATGCCTTTCACATTTACATGTACAGATGTTCCTTGAGTTACTAGGGTTGCATCCTAATAAATCCATTGTAAGTTAAAAATATTCTAAGTCAAAAATGCATTTAATCTAATTTACTAAACATCATAGCTTAGCCTAGTCTACCTTAGACATGCTCAGAACGCTTACATTAGCTACCACTGGACAAACTTATTGAACACAAAGCCTATTTTATAATAAAGTGCTGAATGTCTCATGTAATTTATTGAATACTGTACTGAAAATGAAAAACAGACTGGTTGTATGGATACTCGAACCATGTTTTTTACTGAATACATATCACTTTCACACCATTATAAAGTCAAAAAATTCCAAATTGAATAATTATAAGTTGAGGACTGTATGTACAATAAAACTACCTGAAATTGATTTTCACATAAAGTATGTGATGGCTGTTAGTTTTACTGATTTTTTTTTCTGTATGGAAACAAAAGTTCTAGCCTTCTTGCTGCATTATCCTATAGCGTCACATTTGTTGTAAATCAAGTACTCAGATGTGTGTATCTGTTTCTAGGATCTTTATTCTGTCTTTCTGGTTTATTTGTCTATCTTTATGCCAACATCATATTGCACTAAGTATTCTACCTTTATATATGATATTCAGTAAAGAAGTTCTATATGAAAAGGTAGTGACTATCATTGCATTTACATATAGATTTTAATATCAGCTCAGATCTTAAAAATTTGGTAGAAATTTGATAGAGTTTTATTGAATCTTTACAGATTCATTTGAAAGAAAACTTAAACATTGTATATGTCTCTATGTTTTCTTTAATATCTCTCAATAATATTTTAGGTCATATATGTCTTTTGTAAGATTTATTTAAATGTATTTTTAATTTATTGTACAAGTTTTATTTTCAATAATTTATTTTCTGTTTGTTTCAAGGTTTATAAAGTTCAGTTGAACAGTATATATTATTTGTATGGATAACAAACCTGTTAAACTCATTAATTAATTATAATAATTAACCTTGAGATTATTTTAATTTTTCTATGTAGCCAATCATATCATCTATGAAAACTGACAGTATTATATTTTCTCTTTTCCATCCTCATACCTTATATTTCTTTTTCATGTCTTATTTTCTAAGATATCTAGTGAACAACTAAAATATTTAGAAAGAAGAGGCAATAGTGAGAATATTTGCTTTATTTCTGATATCAAAGGGAAAGTTTTCAACATTTTACCATTAAGTATGAAGGAGGATGCAAAAAAAAAAAAAAACCTGGAATTTTTAAATAAAAAAATTGTGTATTTATTCTTTTTTTTTTTTTTTTTTTGAGTTATAGTCTCACTCTGTCACCCAGACTGGAGTGCAGTGGCTGCTCCCAGCCACCACAGCCTCGACCTGCTGGGCTCCGGCAATCTTTCCTCCTCAGCCTTCCAAGTAGCTGGAACTACAGGTGCGTGCTACCACACCCGGCTAATTTTTGATTTATTGAGAGATGAGGTCTCACCAAGTTGCCCAGGTGGGTCTCAAGCCCGCGGGCTCAGGCAATCCATTCACCTCAGCCTCCCAAAGGCACGAGATTACAGGCTGAGCCACCAGTATTTATTCTTGTATGTTTAAACTTCAGTCACCCTCAAAGCACTCTCTGTTTGATGCAATAGACTTACTGAGACACTTTTCACACTGCTCCAAATAGTTTTTGAACCCATCTACTTAGGTGTCTCTTAGTGCATCTGTCATTTTTTGCTTCACCTTTTTGACATTGACAAAACATTTCCCTTTGAGGACTTTTTTCATTCAGGGAAACAAAAAAAGTCACTTGGGGTGAAATCGGGTGAATAGAGAGGGTAGGGAATGTGGGGTCATGATATTTTTGTTGAAAAATTAATGAACACTCAGCGTAGTGTGGTCAGGTGTACTTGTAAATCACCCACCATGAAATGGGCAAACACAGCAAAAGAATCTCAGAGAAAAGTTGTGTGAACACAGCCTCACACAACAATGCTAGTTGGTACATTGAGGCTGATGGGTTCCTGGAACACTTATTTAGTGGGGGAAGCCTGTTCTAAAAGGGGCGCACCCTCCAAAAAAAGATAAATCCATTTTTTGGAGGTCCTGCCTCATATAGCTGTGAGTTTTTGCAGATGCCTCTTATCATATTAAAATGTTCCCTTTCCTTAGTTTCCTAGTTTTCCATGATATTTTTATTATGATCAGGTGTTGTATTTTTCTGAATGCTTTCTATGCACCTATTGAATTAAAATGACTATGTAATTTTTTCTCATTCTGCTAATTTGTTGAATCACACTAATTGAATTTTTAAATTATAACAAAAATGCATTTGTGGGATAAATATAAAACAGTGACATATTATATATGCTTATATATATTTAGCACGCCACATGTAATATATCATATATAAACTATAATATATAATATATATTTAATGCTCCACAGTAATATTACACAGAATATACATATATATAAATTTAGTACTTCACATTTGTGTTTATGTTTAATACTGACCTAAAATTTTTATTTCTTTCTTATAATTTTTTTAAAGGGTTTTTATAAAAATTATGTGATTCTCATGACATAGTTGGGAAGTATTACCTCTTTTCCTATTCTGTGAAAGTGCTTGCATAAGTGTGGCATTCATTCATAAATGCACTGGTAAAGTTGCTAGTGAATCTTAAATTATTAAATGTGAATCAGGCCAGGGTGGTGGCTCACACCTGTAGTCCTAGCTACTCAGAAGACTGAGGCAGGAGGATCACTTGAGTCCAGGAGTTTGAGACTAGCCTGAGCAATAAAGTGAGACCTCGTCTCTACAAAAAAAAAAAAAAATTAAAACATTAGCTTGGTGTGGTGACACACACCTGGAGTCCCAGGTATTTGAGAGTCTGAGGCAGAAGGATCACCTGAGTCTGGGAGGTCAAGGACTGTGCTGAGCCATGATCATGACACTACACTCCAGCCTGGGTAACAGAGTGAGACTCCAACCCACACACACACAAAAAATAAAGAAATGATTTTGTTATAGGACTACTTAGGGCTTCTATTTCTTCTTATGCTTGTTTCAAAATTTTTACATTTTCCAGGAATATGTTTATTTTCACTAAATTTTGATTATTTTGTCACAAAGTATTTTTTTAATTAACATCTTTATTATCCTTTTAATGTTTGTGAAAATTTGTGGTGATTAAACCATTTTTCTATCTGATATTGGCTATTTGTATGTTATCTTTTTTCCTTTGTTTCCTTAGGTGTCTGTAATTTATTTTATGATTTATTTCCTCAGAGGTTTATCAATTTTTGTTTCATCAAGGGTTTATCAGTCTTTTTTGAAAAATAAACAGTATTTAGTTTTGTTGATCCCCCTCATTTTATATTTCTACCTTATTAATATATTCCCTTATATACTTGTAGAAACTCTAGGGCTAACAACATAAAGAGTAATTATGAGGCCAGTATCTAGGACAGGATAGAAAGACTAGAATAGATGGACAGTGGCCATATTATATACAGTTTGTTATTCAGCTCTTCTCACACTGCCTTCCTGCCTGTCGTTACTTCCTTTGCTACAAACGTTCTTTAAAAATATTTGTTGAATAAAGTAACAGCAAGTCTAATTATCTCACAGTGACTAAATTTTTTCTTTATTAGTTCATGGTTAATAATAGTTACATATTTACTTAATATTTATTGTAATCAAAACAGGATAAGAAAACTTGATTTGTTATTCTTGACCTATTAGGTTGATATTTCTTTTATTGGCCCCAAATTATATTTTATGGTGGCAGATATTTTGCTAGCTTCCTGAGTTGACTTCTCAGAAACAAAACTCTGAATAGGTATCACCAAGGTCCAAGTAAGCTGTTTCTATTGAGGCAAGCCCAGACCTAACTACGCAAGCAAATATTTTAAAAACTGGAAAAACAAAAAGCTCTTTACTATTGCTTCTGCAGTCTAGTATGTAAAATGTGCTTTTTAGAGCACTTCACTTTCTCAAAATGTTTAATGACATGTATCACTGTGAATTTTTAAGTAGATCCTTAAGTATTATAATTATTTATTTTTTTATGCAAACTTTGCTTCACAGATATAGAGATCTTTAATTCAAGATATGATATACCTAGTTTCAGTAAAATTTCACAAGTGGATGCTTGTAGAAAGTGGTGCCTTTCCACTTGTAATTAATTATTTAAAGACTAGGTTCTTGAGTTTGATGATTACTTGTAGATATTAACCCTTGCATTGAATTTCTAGACACATTAGCAAAGAAAGGTAAAGCATTTTGCAAGCTGACACAAAGAAAATCAGAATAACATTGAGAATCACAAAGCTGTCATTGGTTTGACAGTGAAATACATACTTGAAGTCTTATTTTTTAAAAAGCCTTTTGGGAAGAAAAAAAAAAACCCACAGTTCTTTTATATGTCAACATGAATTTTCCCTGGTTTTTATTTATAAGAATAAAGTTTAAGACTACTTACTGCAAAAGACATTGCCCTGGATGTAGTAACTGGTTTACCTAATTACATACCCTTACAATGTTAAGCTCAAAGCAGCTATTATTTAAAGGTAAACATGAATCTTCAGGTTCTTATTTCATAAATATATAAAATAATTGAAGGTCAATCAGATGAATAGGGAAAAGCAAATTCTTATGTAGTTTTTTCATGATGCTATCCAAATATAAAAAAAAAATAGGTAAAGGTGACATTGGTTGAATAGAATAATATATGACACTTATATTATAAGAAAGATTATTAAAATAAACTTCATCACATATATTTGCTTGTTTGCTTTCAGCTAAATATGCTTTGTGTTATTAGTAATTTATCTTTATGCAAATAAAATAGTCTGCTTCTAGTTAAAATACACACACTGGGGAATATTTCTGGTGTCAATTAGATTTATGAAGGTTACAAATATACTATTTATAGCACAGTGTTTCAACATTGTTCTAAGCCAGTGATGGCCAAGAAAACTTGTCACTGGGAGGAAGGAAATATTCTTTGTTTTGTCCAATACAGGAGCTACTAGCCATATGGACTATTGAGCACTTGGAATGTAGCTAGTGCCACTGAGGAACTGCATTTTTAGTTTCATTTAACTTTTAAGTTAAATATCAAATTAAATAGCCACATGCAGCTAACTGGTGTATACAACACATTATCTACATTTATATGAGTTAAAATATGTAAAATACTTAGAACAGTATTTGGTAGATAATCAGCACTTCTATAAATTGCAACTTCTTATATAAATTATAAAATAGTTGATTTTATTTTATGCTTAAAATATAGTTTGGAAAAGTTGAGGTTAGTTACATGAATTCAGTTAATAATAAAATGTCTTAAATTTTTATGCACTAAGAGTCCTGAGAATCTACCCACACTACCCATTGGGATCTATTCTCCTATCTACCAGCTTAAAAAATTACTTTCAATGAGTTCTATACCAGGGTGAAATCTCAGATGTTTTCCTGACCTAAAGCTGAGTTATAAAAACTGTAGACTTTGTACACTGCTGGCCTCCCCTTCCTCTATCTTTGCTTATTTTAAAAATCACATTGGTGCAAATTTGCACTCATACAAAAAACTTTCAGAAGAATTCTTCATTTCTGAATCTCACATTAAATTAAGAAAACTGAACATGGGCACTTATTTTACTTATTGGATATGAAAAATCAGTTTTATCCTTTAAGTTTCACAGAATTGCCACATATATGACCTTACAAAATACTTGATTTACACATTTTAGGATGCATCTAACTTGCACCTGAAAAAAAATATGAATAATCTTAAAAGTTATCTCATTTCTATTCTCTGTCAATTGTGTCATTATTCTAAATCCAGAACTATCTGTATATCAGGAATTCTTTCAATATCCCTGTTACACTGGCCAATTTAAGTTGGATAATCATTTTTATTATCTCCTTCGTAAGAAATTGCATTTTCCTACTTTTTTTAATGTAGTAGACTCAAATTCTTTACTAAGACCATAGCTGAATTTTAATTCAATTCTTTAAAAAAAATACTGTTGTGTTTAAGCAAAAATTCTGAATATATATGGATAACAGTTATAAGCTAAAATAAATGCAACTTTCAAACATTCATCTGTCTCACAATGCCAAGGGCCATTTTGACCACAACAACTAACTCTTATTTTTACTAATATTTTATTATGTGAATTTTTCTAGAATCAGAAATTTTGGTGTCAACATGAAAGCAGTAATTTGAAACAGATGTGAATGTAGAGCAAAACAATTCGGTCAATAGAGTCCAAAAATTAGTTTGGACAAAATTTGAGATATATTTATTGCAAAGATAATGAAAAATAATACTTTTCTGTCAATCTGTACCCTCCCAAAAGGCTCTAGTAGAATAGTGAAATTTGACCTGTATACAGCTGATCTTACATGGCACTTAGAAATGTCCCAAATGATCATGCAGCAATGGCTCCTAACCTTTTCTCCCCCTTCAGTACAGAGACTATGTAGATTGCAAAACCATTCTATCTGAATCCACTAGATTGCAGGAAACACTACCACAAGAGAGAGGAACAGTCCTCTTGTTTGGATTTGATTGCTACTTCCCTAATAGCTATAATCCCCATCATCCTTCTTAATTTCAATGTCATTCAAGCATTTAACCTTGCTATTCAAAGAGCTGTTCTCAGATCCAGAAGCTAGAGTGAAGGGTTTGCAGTCACGGTGGCCCTATTTTCTTTGATACAATTGGCTTAGCACGAACTTCGTGTCTATCCTGTCCAACCAGAAAAGGGCTGTAACTGGAAGTGCATGCGGGGAAGAATTTTCTTGCCAGCGAAAAGTGAGAAGAAGGAAGAAATAGACCTTTCTCTCTCTGCACTTTACTATGAACATAATAATGCTGCAGGTTGTGTAGCCCTCATCTAACATGTAGAGGAGCTAACCTGAGAGAGGAGCTCAGGAAGTGAAATTTACCAACAGCCAGGATCCTTGCTGAGGTCAAGGAGGTGTTACAATAACCAACCAAAGAGGTGCTCCGTCTCCTAATTTTCTGATTTGTGGACTGACTGCCACACTATTGAAGACATTCGAGCTGGGAGTTTTCAGTCTCTTGTAGCTCAAAGCTTCTTCCCTTTCTTTTCTTTTAACTGTATCACTACCATGCTGAAAAAGCTTCTTCTTTTTTTTTTTTTTGAGTTGGGAGTCTCACTCTGTCGCCCAGACTGGAGTGCAGTGGCCGCTCCCGGCCACCGCAGCCTCGATCTGCTGGGTCCGGCGATCCTTCCGCCTCAGCCTTCCGAGTAGCCGGAATTACAGGCATGGACCACCACACCCGGCTAATTTTTAATTTATTGTAGAGATGAAGTCTCGCCAAGTTGCCCAGGAGGGTCTTGAACCCACGGGCTCAGGCAATCCACTCACTTCAGCCTCCCAAAGCGTGGGATTATAGACTGAGCCACCGAGCCAGGCTTGAAAAAGCTTCTTGACTTATAAAACTTAGCATTATTTTTATATCGGTATAAAAGTGTCAAATAATTATTTGAAAAATGTAAGAATCGGATGATAATTTATCACATTTTCTTACAAAATGCAGCAAAACTCCTACTAATGATTATGTTGATTGGGATTACTATGACATGGCCATTCCTGCTAGTTTGTATACCAAATCAGTCTATTGTTGTTTCTAAGATAGATGACAGAGAACATTTTAAAATTTCTTTATATTCAGGATCTGAAATAACTTGATTCTTCATTAAAAAAATAACCACGGTAAAATACAAGGAAAATAAGACACTTGATTCTGTACAAATTTTATTAAAGTATTCAGATATACAATGAAGATAAAGTACTGATTCGAATTCCATGAAAGTATTCACTATATTCAGTAAGAATATTCATTCACAAATGTAGTAATTGCACTAGCATTCTGAATCCTGTCTCTTTTAGCTATTGTAGAAGATGAGTTTCTATCAGATTTCAGAGGTTGAGATTTTCTATAAACTACACATTTTAAATCATACTTGATCTTGAAGCTGCTATTTGAGGTGATGAGATATGGTCTCCACTCTTCCCGGTGTTGTGCCATATAATGGATTCGAGAAGGAGTAGACAGAACTAGAGTTCTTCTTTAGAAAAAAGAAAAACACATTTACAAGGTTAGGATTTTAGGCATTTAAATAAGAAACTTCCTTTAAGATTATGCAGAATGCATCACACTTCTAATAGATTTCCATTGGAGTAATAACTAGGGCATCCAGCACCTACAGCCCACATGGCTTGAACCCCTGACAGAGGCCTGTACATGGTGTGTCCCAGGATCCTCTGGATAAGGTGCCACTACCTCGTCCTCCCTTCTGGTGAGGTGGGGGAATACAGTGGACAGAATGTTGACTATCTCTCTTTTTGGTGGTTTCACAAACCCTGCTGTATTGAATATAATCATGTTAAACAAACCAAAATTTAAAATATAAAAAAATCAATGGCTTTAATAGTAGAAATACAGTTTAAAAAATATATGATGAAAGCTAAAATATGGGAAATTTGATAGGTTACACAACCTAGTTCTTCAACAAACAACTTGCAAGAAAATGGTACGAAAGAGAAAATGGAACCCAGAATTAAAAAGAGACTTAAAAGACATATATACTCGTATGGAGGCATAAACCTTCTAACAACATTTAAAAAATTACAGTAACAACAACAAAAACCCAATATCAAATCCCCTACTTATTTGTGAGACAATTGTAGTAGTTGAACACTATTTGATGGCATCAATAAATTATTATTAAATATTTAGGTATGATACTGTGATTATATTTTTTTAAGTCCTCATCCCTTAAAGACAAAACTTTGGCTGATCAGCACTTGGCAGATCATTATACAATTCTCTCAATTCTGTATGACCATGAGAGTTTTCTTGAAGAATTTTTAGAATAGTGTTTTAGAGAAGTCAATTTTTCCAATATAATGTCAAATAGACCTATTTTAATTAGTGCAATGTCATTTGTTTCTAAAACAATAGAAATCAAAATAGCAACAAAGGTCAAAAGATGTGAAAAAATTCTTCTCCAGCCATTCTTAATGAAAGGTTAAAGGAATGTAAAAAAAGGAATCATTTTTGTTGTATCTGAATAGAAAATAAAAAGAAATCACTTCCAAGTGTTTCTAGATTGGTCAGTTGCACCACCCTTTACATGAACAGTGGAAACAAACCATATTGAAAGCAAGTTGAAGGCTCGGTCTTTGATACAGATCTCAGGGCGGGTCTTTGATATAGAACATTTCCTGTGCGTTGCGAGCAGCACAGATCTGAATGTGAGGGAAACCATCTCCTTAGTAGCTGGTAAAGATGCACAACACCTTCCTAGCCACTCTTTGCTGAAAAGATATAGTACATTTGGTTTCCTTTTTTTTTTTTTTTTTTTTTGAGTTGGAGTTATCCAGACTGGAGTGCAGAGGCTGCTCCCGGCCACCGCAGCCTCGACCTGCTGGCCTCTGGCAATCCTTCCGCCTCAGCCTTCCAAGTAGTTGGAACTACAGGCACGGGCTACCACGCCCGGCTAATTTTTGATTTATTGTAGAGATGAGGTCTCACCAAGTTGTCCAGGCGGGTCTCGAACCCGTGGGCTCAGGCAATCCACTCACCTCGGCCTCCCAAAGTGCTGGGATTACAGGCTGAGCCACCAATCCCGGCATACATTTGGTTTCTTAAGTATATATGTATTTATTTATTATCCACTAAGTAGGGCTACATTTTTATTTTTGCTCTACGTCTTCATTCACTTGTTGAATTGTCCAAATTAATTCTCTGTGTGCTCTGCGAAATAGCTTACTTCTTGTTTTTATTCCTACCAAGATAATACTCAAAGTGGGTATCACATCATTATTGAAGAGAAAACAGAAATAAAAAGAACCAGGGGTTCTGTTAGACTTCAATCACATCACCCAAGGTTCTGAAACTACTAGAAACCATCTGATCTGACACCTTGCTACTCATTTTCAAAAACAAGAACAAGAAGATATGAAATTGTTTATAGATTATTTTTTTTATTTTTAAAAAATGGGGAAAATGACAATTTTAGCTTTCTATAATACTTTTATAAGAAGTGAAAATGATATAATATTTCTAAAATCAGATGTAAGAAAGCGTTCATAGTTAGGATGTGGTGTATCATGACTGAACTTACTTTATATACAAATGAATTCTCCTAATACCTACTTAAGAAAGGAATGAAATGTTGGTCAAAGCATACAAAGTTTCAGTTATGCAGGATGAACATGTTCTGGAGATCTAAATTCAGTATGTGACTATAGTTCATAATTCTGTATTGTATACTTTAAATTTGCCAAGTGACTAGAACTTAAATATTCTCACCACATACACAAAAAGGTAACTATGTGAGGTGACAGATATGTTAATTTGCTTGATAGTGGTAATCACTTCCCGGTGTAGGTTTATCACAACATAATGTATACCTTCAATATATGCAATTTGAGTTGTCAATTATAGCTCAAAAATGACTTATACAATAAAAAAACTATAAAGGGATGAAAAAGATGGTCCTTGCTATTTTCTCTCTACTCCTTATTACACTAATAAGAGGTAGCTTCAAAAAAGGCCAGGGAAGATATAATTTTAATTCCTTCTTTCTTCTTTTATGTTACCAGGTATGGTAACCACCCTAATCTTCTGTGTTACCACCCTAAGTTTAAAGATAACACAGAACACTATCCTTCCTTTTGTTTCTGAAAGTAAAATATAAAGAGCATTCAATGAATAGTTACTGTGAGTAGCTGACTAATACTCTGTGGGTTTAATTGATATTTTCCAGATTTGTCAGTTCTCTGAGTCTGAACAGTGACCACAAAGCCATTTAACAGTAAACTGATTTTACAGGCAGATTGAAATTGTCCTAAAATGGAAAATTCTTATAGCACATTTATATAGACTGAAACTCCTTTCTATCCCCAAATCAAGCAACTCCACTAAAAACATTTCTTTTAGCCATCATGTGGAAACATGTGCAAACAACACTGGATAGTTGTGTGTGTGTGTGTGTGTGTGTGTGTGTGTGAAGCAATATAGTTCACTGTTGCCACTCACCTCTGTTTTCTCTTGGTTGTTCCAATTCCCATAAACTGGATTGCCAAATGCACAGTTACCATTTCCCTCAGTTTTCCTTAAAGCACACAGGGTCACCAAAAAATAAAAATAAAAGTAAGTGTTGAAGGGTACTATCTGGTAGAAACTTTGGAGAGATGCATTGTCTAGCCAGCATATTTATTTTCATGAGTGTATTACCATAAGCAAAGATATTTTTTCTTTCAGGATACCAAGACGACCACATTCTTGAAAGTAAATATAATGCGAACTCTGAGTATTTCAATCCAAATAAACCCCAGAAAATAAAGAAGTGGCAAAAGGTGGTCTTAATATTGATTTCTTAAAATATTACTAAAATAATGCAAAGAGTCCAGCATTAGAAAGAACAATATAATATGAAGTTGAACGTGTTACATGTTATAAAGAAAGGTCATCTGAAGTCCCTTACACTGTAAAGTACCAAACCGCTACATCCCAGAGACCAATTTCCATGACAGTTTCTGTCATAAAGATTTGTAGCATATGAGTCATAGTCTTTAACGTTTTCATCAGCAAATTTAAATATAAGCATATGGAAGAGTTCTTTATGTTATTGTTTCCTTTCATGGAGATAATAAAGAGACATGTTCTTGGTAATTTCACATATCAGACTAGATCTATATAATTCATTATTATGAACTGGGATCCTAAATAATTATTCTTTTAATTACTTATGAGTCAATAGACTTATAGAAGATAAGCACTATTGGAATATTTATGACAGATGAAGAAAAAGTGTTCATCAAAGGAACAAAAAATATTAGCAAGAAACCAAATACACTCTATTATCTATTAAAGATACAAGGTAGAATCCAATATACAAGTGTACATGTGCGCGCGTGCGCGCGCGCACACACACACACACACACACACACACACACACACACACACACACACACACACAATGGGGAATGGAAAACCAATTCCAGGATGATTGCCAGTGTCTTAAGGGCAATCAGGAGGAAAACACGTATAATGTATGAACATTTTTGCCTAATCAGAATATAATGACAAGTAATAAATTTGTTAGTAATATACCCCTAACTCCTAAAACAAAAGGTGGCAGAAAGCTCTGATTTGCTTTCTGAAAAGAAACTGCCAGTGGCATAACCTTCTATTGTCATCTACCAAACCACAAAGTCCTTTTCTAGGAAGTGACAGCATTAGTGAGCCTAATAGTTTTATCTGGCTAATTATGCTTGGCTGGCAATACATTCTCCCTGTGGACTCAGTGTCTTCTAAACTTCCTAATCTTCGCTATTATTAAGCAATTGGCTTAAACACGCAATCGATTAATTATTTCACCCACACTGAGGCTGCATTTTGTTTTCTAATGAATAGGGCCATATGCATTTTGTGGGTTATTATTTGAAATAGGTCACAGATACTCCCTTAAACGAATCAACGCGTAACTTTTAATTCCTTAACCACTAATTGAATACTTGTGAGTTGCTCCGATTAATTTGAATGAGTTGTGTTTGACTCATAGCTTTTACTTCTTTCAAGACTGGTCTATGTAAAGTGCTCAGTGTAGCAAGCCCAGTGAATAGTATGGTCAGGGTATGAGCCCAGGTGGGGATGCTTTCAAAACTGAGACTAGAAAGAGAGAGAAGGGCAGTTTTGAAATGTGTCCAAAAGTCAAAGCTAGGGCAGGTACAGGAAAGACTGCATACAGAAGGAGAGACCATCAAAACAGAATGGAAATTAGGAACTAGGTAAAGATGTGACAGGCACAGACACCAAGAGCTCAGAAAAATTAATAGAAGCTGAAATCAGGCATGAAATCAGGAAGCAGGAGGAAACCAAAACCGTAGGGCTAGACAGGACAGATGGCCCAAAAGCCGAGCAGGTGACCAGGAACTGAAGGGACCAGCTTGGCAGGCAGTTGCATGAAAGTGAGGCACAAGCAACACAAAAGCTCTTGATATGAAGCAATTATTTTTAACTTTGAACTGCTGGGGTCCCAGATGATCCTGGCCAACATTGTAAGGCAGAAGTTGGGTAAATTGATAAAATGTCCAACCCTATAATTTAGTTATTGAAGCTATTTGTCTTCTGAAAGGATTTTAATTCTTATTTTTCTATTAAAATGAAAAGACAAACAACCAAACAAATCCCAACAACATTAGAAGGTGTCTGGCTTTCAAAAATTGGGTTACTACAAAGAAGAAAGATGATTAAGGGTAAGGATGTGAAGTTATAAGAAAAGAGGAAAGGGTCACCACATAAATACTAAAAGGTGAGCAATGGTAAATCCCATTTCAAATTTTGTTTGCTTGCAGTTTCAAACTACTGTGTTTTCCAGATCAAAGGTATTTCTTCCATTTGAATAATCCCTGGATTATGAGACTTAGTTCTTAATGTCTTTCCTATTGATAAGGTTAAATCTCATATACCACCCACAGATACTTTCATTAAGGAAGTGTCATTCCACGCATTTACTATTTCAAGTTCCATAATTTTCTTTTTCTTTTTTTATTTGTTTTTGAGTTGGAGCCTCACTCTGTCGCCCAGACTGGAGTGCAGTGGCCGCTCCCGGCCACCACAGCCTCGACCCGCTGGGCTCCAGTGATCCTTCCGCCTCAGCCTTCCGAGTAGCTGGAATTACAGGCATGCGCCACCACGCCCGGCTGATTTGTTGATTTATTGTAAGGATGAGGTCTCGCTGCCCAGGCGGGTCTCGAACCCGTGGGTTCAGGCAATCCACTCACCTCAGCCTCCCAAAGGAGTGGGATTACAGGCTGAGCCACCGAGCCTGGCTTCAAGTTCCATAATTTTCCATCTTCATCATTATAAATGTTTGATCTTCAAATATAGGCAATTTTACTTAAAATGGTGCTTAAGCTTAGGTAAGGGAAACAAATATTAATTTGATTATGAAGTTTTCTGCCATTTCTAACACTGAATGCTGCAATAAAGTCTGCATTAAGTTAAAAAAATGCAATGTTTAACTTATTGTATCTGTCAACAGGCAGATAACCGTAAGGAGTTGGAATTTCAAAGAATATAAAACCCTGTAGGAATAAGCGACTGACTTAGAAACTCTGAGTTGAGGGAAGTAAGTTGCACGGATCACGTAAGTTTTCCTCCCATAATTTATCATGCATTTACTTAAATCATTAAGTTCCTCCTGCATCCAACATTTGCAGGCACTGTGCAATGTGGCTTTCTGAGTATGCTATAAAGAGTGTATATCAGTGCAGGACTAGGATAATTCTGATGGGAATTTCCAATTTTAATTTAGTGAGCATAATTATACATCTAAAGGAATTCACTTTATGACTTATTAACTGAAAAAATGGTTTTAGTGCTGATACATACATGAAGGTGTTTACAATAGACTGAAATTGTTGTAAATGGGCAAAGAAGAAAAATAGAAGCTCATTATATTGTTATAGAAACATGACTTTGAGATGAATGTTTATATTATTTGTTTCTAACAGCTTTGTTGGGACATAAATCATATACCATGCAATTCATACAGGTAAAGTATACAATTCAATGGCTTTTAGTAATATTAATTTTTCTAATTATTAATTTTTAAAATTGTAGTAAAAGATATATCATATAGAATTTGCCACTTTTTATGTTAATTATTCAGGGCTATTAATTACATTCATAGTGTTGTGCTACCAGCACCATCATCTATTTCCAAAATGTTTTTATTACTTTAAACTGAAACTTCATAGTCATTAATGCCCTATTCCTCCCTACCCCACCAACCCTTGGTAATTCTAATCTACTTTTTGAGTCTATGAATTTGCCAGTTCTAGGTACCTCATATAAGTGGAATCAAACAGTCTTTGTCTTTTTGTGTCTGGCTCATTTCACTTAGCATAATGCTTGCTAGCTTCATTCATATTGTAGCACAATCGTTTGTATTGCTGAATATTCCATTGTATGTATGCATCCTATTTTGTTTATTCATCTGTTGGTAGAAACTTGGGTGGTTGTGAATAGCACTACTACAAACACTGTCTAAGCCTCTGTTTCAATTCCTTTGGGTATAAACCTAGGAGTAGAATTCCTGGAACATATAGTGATTCTATTTTAGCTTTCTGAGGAAGTTCTAAACTCTTTTTCATAGTGCTACACCATTTTACATTCCTAGCCCTGTTAGAGTTACTATTTCTCCACATCCTCACCAACTTTGTTCTTTTAGGTGTGCTATTCTTATTGCCATCAAAGTAGATGTGAAGTGGTATCTAATTGTGGTTTTGATTTGTCTTCCCCTCATGACTAATGATGTCAAGCATCTTTTAATGTACTTATTTACTAAAGTGTCTTTTCAAGTCCTTTGTCCATTTTTAAATTGGGTTATTTGTCTTTTTGTTTTTAAGTTGTAGAGATTTTATGTATTCTGGATAATCTTATCAGATATGTAATTGCAAATATTTTCTTCCATTATGTAGGTTATCTTTTCACATTATTGATAATGTCTCTTAAATTTTTTTTTTATTTTAAAAATGTGGGGTCCAGTTCAGGGTTATGTATACAAATGTTCATTATGCAGGTACCCTTGTTGATGAGGTGTGCCCTCGCTCCCCTGGCAGTTTCCCACTACTGCCAATACCTTTCTTATAGTATTATGGCAATTGTTCAAGGTCCGCTTATGAATGAGAACATGTGGTACTCAGTTCTTTGTTTCTGAGGTAAATCACTCAGTATTATAGACTCTAATTCTATCCAACTTGCTGCGAAGTTAATAATTTTGTCCTTGTTTATGACTGCATAATATTTCATCGTGTATCTGTACCAATGTTTTTTATTTAGTCTTCTTTCGATGGGCAGCACAGTTGATTCTGTATTTTCACTATTGTGAATAATGCTGCAATAAACATGCACATGCAGGTATGTTTTTCATAGAGTGGTTTGAGTTCTTCTGGGTATATTCCCAGTAGGGGGATTGCAGGGTCGTATGGAAGGTCAATTTTTAGATCTTTTAGGAATCTCCAAACTGTTTTCCAGACGTTATACTAGTTTACACCACCACCAACAGCGTAGAAATGTTTTCTTTTTCCTGTATCCTCTCCAGCATCTGTTGTTTTTTGAGTTATTGATGATGGCCATCCTGACTGGAGTTAGGTGGTATCTTAGTGTGGTTTTAATGTGCATTTCTTTGATGACTAGTGAGGCTGAGCATTTTTTCAAGGATCTGTTGGTTACTCATATGTCTTCTTTTAAGAAGTGTCTACTCATATCTTTTGCCCACTTTGTAATGGAGCCATTTGGTTTCCCTTCTCCGCACGTTTGAGTTCTTTGTAGATCCTAGATGTTAGGCATTTGTCAAACATACAGCTGGCAAATATTTTTTCTCAGTCTGTGAGCTATCTCCCCGCTCACTTGATGGTTTATTTAGCTTTGCATAAGCTTGTCAGTTTGATGAGATCCCACTTATCAATCTTATCTCTTATGGCATGGGCACTCCAGGTTTTGACCAGAAATTGGTTGTCAGAACTTCCAGTTTCCATAAGCGTGTCTCCTGTATTTTCTAAGCTTCTTATCGTTTGATGTTGTATGAGTAGGTCTTTGATTCATTTAGAGTTGATTTTTGTGTATGGTGATAGCTAGGGGTCCTGTTTTAATCTTCTGCATGTGGTCAGCCAGGTTTCCCAGTACCATTTACTGAATAGATTCTCCTTTTCCTAATGGTTGGTAGTGGAGGCTTTGTTGAAGATGAGTTGGCTAAGAAATTGAGGCTTTGCTTCTGGAAATCTCCATCCTGTTCCATCGGTCCATATGCCTGTTCTTGCACCAATACCAGGCTATTTTGATTATTGTAGCTTTATAATATAGTTTAAAGTCTGGCAGTGTGATACTTCTCGCTTTTGTTTGTTTGTTTGTTTGTTTTTGCAGAGGATTGTTTTGGATATTCGTGGTTGATAATGTCTTTTGATCTTCATAAAGTTTTTTGATCTTCATAAAGTCCAATTAATTATTTATTTTGCTGTTGTTGCTTGTACATTTGGTGTCATATCTAAGAAGAATCCATTTCCAAATCCAAGGTCATGAATATTTAACATTATGTTTTGTTCTAAGTGTTTTATGGCTTCATCTCTTACATTTAGGTCTTTGATCCATTTTGTGCTAGTTTTTGTATATGGCATGAGACCCAACTGCAATTTTTTGTATGTCAAAATCCAGTTTTCCCAGCACCATCTGTTGAAGAGATTATTTTTTCCCCATTGTATGGACTGGACACCCCTGTTGAACACCAACTGGTGATAAATGTAAAGGTTTGATTTGAAATCTCAATTATGCTCCATTGATCTATACATCTATTCTCATTCCAATACCACACTGTTCCATTTACTGTAGGTTTGTGATAAGTTTGGAAATTGGGAAGTTTGAATTTTCCAACTTTATTCCTTTTCAGGACTGTTTTGGCTATTCAATGCCCTTGCAATTCCATAGTAAATTGGGGATTGATGTTCCATTTATGCAAAAAACGCTGTTGGAATTTTAACAGAGAATGCATTGAATCTGTAGATTGCTCTAGTTAGCAATGACATCTCGACAACATTACCTTCCTTTTCATGAACTCATGATGTCTTTCCATTTAGCTAGATCTTAGTTTCTTTCAGTAATGTTTGCAATTTTAAGTGTACAAATACTCCACCTTCCTGGTTAAATTTATTTCCAGGTATTTTACTCTTTTAGATGATATTATTAACGAAATTGCTTTCAAATTTTCCTTTTCTGATTGTTCATGGCTGGTATATAGAAGCACAATTGACTTTTGAGTGCTGATCCCATTGATATCACTGAATTCGTTTGTTAGCTCTAGCAGTTTCTTGTGCATCTTTTGATTTTTTAAATATAGGAAACTAAGTCATTTATGAATTGAAAGTTTTACTTTATTTTCATTTTAATACCTTTTAAAAATTTTTTCTTGTCTAATTCCTCAGGTAAAAGTTCATTTTTGGTAAACACATCTATCCCAAACTTAATGGGGGTTATAAAACTAAACTCTAATACTAATGTATTGTAAAGTTATACTGGCAATGTTTGGACAGTTTTAGGCTAGAGTCTGATTACCACTTAACATGAATATCATTAGAACAGGTAAGTGAAAAGAACTTTATTTGAGTTGAAGGGAAACAAAGGTGGCGGTGAGTCTAGCTGTCACTCTGAATGTTGAAGTGTCTAAGAGTGACAGGACAATATTCCTATTGACAGCTATACTTCAAAATGAACATCTTTTTACACACATTGCAAGTTTATTACTTAATATTTTTAATATACTTTTATAATTCATTTTTCTGTCTACTATTAATTTTATTTATTAAAATGTATTGCCATTGTTGATTATCAGTGGGTGGACTGATTTCTTTTTGTTAGCTACAGATGTGTTTTTAATTTACTAGTAAGTCATGTTGTGTGTCTGAGAACCTGGTTGGGATGCTTAGTGAATTCCACCACACATCTAGTTTCCACTACCATCTCATGGGAGTAAAGTTCTTACAATAGGCTCGCATTTAAAAGTAGGCTTAGAAAATGCTCAGAGAAAAATCAGCTCAAAACTTTTAGTTAACATTTTTAAGGTAAAATGGAATACCATTTGAGAAGGCCATGGATGGTGATTCTTGTTACATCTAGGTGGCTTGTGTTATAAAACTTTAGTTTAAAAAACCTGTCTGCACAAAAGTATGGAGAAATACACTTTCTGAAACTAGGATAATTATAATGTAGCTGTCAAATTGAAGTGATGAGATAAACTTTTTTCATTTAAAAAAAATTTTTAATTTTGAATATGTGGGGTACAATTCAGGGTTAGGTATACAAATGTTCATTATGCAAGTATCCCTGTTGATGAGTTGTGCTCCACTTCCCTCCCCTGGCAGTTTCCCACTACTGCCAATACTTTTCTTATAGTATTGCAATAGTTGTTCAAGGTCCGTTTATCAGTGAGAACATGTGGTACTCAGTTCTTGTTTCTGTGATAGATCACTCAGTATTATAATCTCTAGGTCCATTCAAGTTACTGAGAATTTCATAATTTTGTCCTTCTTTATGGCTATGTGATATTCCATTGTGTATATGTACTACATTTGTTGTCCAGTTCTCTTTTGATGGGCAGTATGGTTAATTCTATGTTTTTGCTAATGTGGATAATGCTGCAATAAACACGTGTATGCAGGTGTCTTTTTCATAGGGTGATTTGACTTCCTTCAGGTATATTTCCAGTACGGGGACTGCGGGTCATATGGGAGGTCAATTTTTAGATCTTTTGGGAACCACCAAACTGTTTTCCACAGAAGCTGTACTAGTTTACACTCCCACTGACAGTGTAAAAGTGTTCCCTTTCCCCCACATCCTCTCCAGCCTCTGTTGTTTTTTGAGTTATTGATGATAGCCATCCTGACTATAGTTAGGTAGTATCTCAGTGTGGTTTTAATGTGCATTTCTTTGATGACTAGTGAGGTTGAGCATTTTTTCATGTATCTCTTGGCTGCTTGTATGTCTTCTTTTGAGAAGTATCTATTCATATATTTTGCCCACTTTGTAATGGGGCTTTTTTTTTTTTCTGGCACCTTTGAGTTCCTTGTAGATCCTAGATGTTAGATCTTTGTCAGATATACAGTTGGCAAATATGTTTTTCCAGTTTGTGGGCTGATGAGATAAATATTCTATCTACCAAAGGATATTTGCTGTGCATGTATACGTAGAAGAATTTGATCTCCTACTTCCATTAATAAACTAATTTCTAAATATTCTTTTTTTTAACATTGGAGAATAAAGCTTATTTAGAAAACAAATTAGAGAAAGAGAGAGGAGATTCACCTCCCCAAAGTAGGGAAGGGGGCAATTTCTAAATATTCTTTCTAAGATGCTAAGACTCAAGACATAACTATCATGAGTTAAGTCCCTGAAGGGCACTGATATTCTACAATGTGGTGATTCACTCCTTAAGATGGTAGAATGATAGAATGTGGTTTATATTATTTATCATTTTTCATATTTGTTGAAATTCATCCAACATTCCTAGGCCACATACTATGTATTAAACATTGCAGTAGGTCCTGTACTTACAAAACATAGTAGAAATTGACTGAATTATAGAAAGAATAACTTAATAACTGTAATATCTTAACTGCACATAGTCTGAAGGCTTGCTGATAAAGCAAAGTCCACTATCCACTCTCTACCCTGTTCCCTTATTCCCACTCTCAATAATATGTTTCATAAACCCCCAGAGAGCTATGACAATTCATTTTTTAACTATTGTTCTATTATAGCTATTTAGTTTCCTGTTCCACTTAGCCCGTGACTTTAAGTGGGCCAGAAGTCCACCTTTACCCTCTGTCTCTTTCCATTCCTATTTCACTTGGTTAAGTAGCAGCCTGGAGAAGTAGCTCAGGGGCTTCCCTGAAGAGGAACAGAGTAGATGAGACTAAGCACAGCCTTTCTGTCTCTCTCTATTACTGAAAAAAGCCATACAACTGGAGAAAAATCAATTTGGTACCAATCAGTCATTTTACAACTTTTGAAAAATAAGGGTCTGTGTTCTTCATATGCATTTCTGAAAATGCATATGAAGAAAAAGAAGGATATGTAACATCGATCTATAAATATCAGGTTCTTCAAGTGAATTTTCAAGTGAAGTATATGATTTGTTACTATTGGGGAAAGATGTTTTCTAACCATAAAAGCAAGATTTTCTTAAAGGATGCATCTAAATTATGAAATGAAATCATTTCACTGGTGGAAGCAGAATTCATTCATCCTGGGAGTCATACCTATTACATTGAATTTTGTTTAGCTGATTAATGGTGAATCTGGGGTGTCCCAGAAAAGTAAATCTCAATTCTCTCCCTATTTCCACCTTTGTCATTTTAAATTTTTCCATCAGATTTCCCCAAATGTTTTCAGTTTTAAGATTTAAGGACTAGCCGGGCTTGGTGGCTCAGCCTGTAATCCCGTGCTTTGGGAGGCTGAAGTGAGTGGATTGCCTGAGCCTGCGGGTTTGAGACCTGCCTGGGCAACTTGGCGAGACCTCATCTCTACAATAAGTCAAAAATTAGCCGGACATGGTAGCACACGCCTGTAGCTCCAGCTCCTTGGAAGGCTGAGGTGGAGGGATCGCTGGAGCCCAGTAGGTAGAGGCTGCAGTGGCCGGGAGCGGCCACTGCACTCCAGTCTGGGTGACAGAGTGAGATTCCAACTCAAAAAAAAAAAAAAAAGATTCAAGAACTAAGAGGACTTTCTGAATGTGCTAATCTTCCAGATAAAAGGAAAATATAATGCAACAGCTAATAAAAATAAAATATTTCTGGGTTTCCACTTTCACTCATATCTATTTTTAATGTTCATTAAACATATTTCTGTCTGCCAAGAAGATATCTGTTTTAGAAATGTTTGTTTTTTGGCCAAGGTGCTGAGGTTTTTTTTCCTTTGTCTCATCCCATCAATCAATGAGTGATGTGATGTTCGTTTTTTTTTTTTTCTTCCCTGGTTTTATAACTTAGAAAAAATGGTTGGTTTTGGTTTGTTTACTTGTTCATTTTTAACTTGTAGTAACCATAAGAGAATGGCACACTGTGTTTTCTATAGAACTGTCAGTGTCAAATGATTCCCAGGTATCATCTTTCTTTCCTCAAAACCTCAGATAAGTGTTATTTTACACCTTGTTTCTGATCATTTACAGTCCACATTTTAGCTTGCTCGAATAGACTATTTTTTAAGGATAATAATCATAAATTTTAAAATTCAGACTCTATTTTGTTCTTTTTGTAATAAAAATTGATGGCATTTTGCAAAAAAGAAAAAGTCACAATAAAAGAATATAAGACAAACAGGAAATAAGCAGGAAGCTGGAGAAAGGGAATCTGAGGACAGGAAAAGAGAACTGAGCCAGATGAGTATGGGCCCTACATGAAATAGGTATTGTCAGAGTCTATTATATTCATTAAACATAGGATGTAACTTTAAGCAGGACAATCTAGATAGGACATAATTTTTAAAAGGAAACGGGATTAGAAGCACATCTTCTCTAACTCTAGAGATAAACCATTCATTGTATGGATCCTGTTACCGTAATCTAGCATAACAAAGTAACAAGTCCCCGACAACATTATTTTAGGAAAACAGTGATGGATTTCACTGGGTATTTTCAAACAATACCTTCAAAATATCAGGTTGAAACAATGCCATCATGTGCTTAAGTAAAAGTTATCCAGAAGAAGGTGTTGGCAAGGAGGAAAGGGAGATTTTATGGAGCTCTTGAAGCAAAACGATGCCTTAGAGAATTTGATCTTGGGATCATTTTCATATGTTCATGCTCAAAGCCAACACTAAGCTTACAATTTATACTGCATAATTACAGTGTGACACATTAGATCTGTTATAAGAATCCACAGGTAGACTAAAATTGTACAATAACCTAAGAGAGAATAAATTGAGCCTATTAAATCAACCTCTTCTCCTTCAGTGTATACTCGCATAAATACCATGTTAACTGACCACTGCTTAGAAGAAGAAGAAATCTTGAGAAGATGAAAATGGAAATAAGCTATATAATGGTCCCTACTACTGGCAAGATGGTGATTTTTAAAAAGAAACAAAATAAACAATCTGAAGGCAAAAAGAAAAAAAAAGAAGCAAGACGATTTGAAAAAGCAAGGCTAACTCTGGGGGAAATGTCCATGAGCTCACATTTTCATTTCCAAGTCCTTAAGGAACAAACTGAAACAAACGTTTGGGTGAAAAAGTTCAGAAAGAATTGGGTTTGCAAACACAACCAGAAATGCCACAAAAGAGAGAGGAAAAGATTCATCATCCAGGGTCACAAAACCAAACAACTGGGACATCAGATTTTGCTAAACTCATTCACATGATACAGCAGCTGCCGTATTTTTCTTACACTCCTTCCAGGCAGGAAATAAATATGCTGACCACAAAACCTGTCACTGTTTAAGCGCTCTTGCTGTGGCCGAACACTTTAATGGGAACATGCCCAGGAATATGGATGCAATTAGGATGAATAAAGCTGACCCAGGTTTCTGTAACTTAACCTTAAGGAAAACCCATGCTGCCAAGGCGAGCTCAGTATTCACTCCGCTTCTTGAGTGCAGTGTTAGCAAATTCACAACCACCTAACGTAAACCAGATGCAGAGCAGAAGAACTCCTTCAGAAACATACTTGATAGCACATTTAAAAAATCCTTCTTGACCTCGTAAAAATTACTAGAAGTCAATCTTTAGGAAATAACAAGAAAAGAAGATGAAGCTGTATACAGAAAGAGGTTCACCCAAAATTATCAATAATAATGAGAAATTAGATACAACCTCAACGTCTAAATAATAGGAGAATGGCTAAATGGTAAGACATGCACTTGAGATAGCATTATTCAACCCTTTCAAGTAATGTTTGAGAGAATATTTCGTGGTATAGGGCTTGTGTTTCTCAAAGTGTGGTCTATGGACCCCTGGAGGTCCTAAGACCCCTTCCTAGGGTCTATAAATTGAAAACTATTTTCATCTTAATAATAAGACAGGTGAGTAAAGATCTCACTCAAAGTTCAAGCGAGATCAATGCATTTTTATTCTACTAGACTTCTGCACTGGGTTGATATTTGCACTCATGGTGTACATGTGATGCAGGGGAAATTCGCTGGGGTCTTAGCACGAGTTAAGGCCGTGGTACCAAAGTGTACAGTGTTCTTCACCACCATGTACTCTTTAAATGACTTAGATAAAACAGCAAGAATTATTCATTTTATTAGCTTTCAACACTTCAGTACAAATCTTTTTAATACTATGTGAAATAAGCACATAATACACTTTTGTGAAATATTGAGGCATCTCTTCTTGTGGAAAAGCACTGAGGCCAAGTTGCTACTAGACTAACCATTATTATTTTTGTGGCGCAATCCTTGTATTTAAAAGAATAAGTAACAAACTATAGTTATTCAGACTAGGGCATTTGACAGACATTTTCATAAAAATTAATAAAGCAAGGCAGCCAGAAGTGGTGGCTCACACCTGAAATCTCAGCACTTTGGGAGGCAGAAGCAAGAGGATTGCCTAAGCTCAGGGGTTTCAGTCCAGCCTAGGCAACATGGCAAGACCTTTTCTCTATAATCAAAAAATTAAAAAATTAGCCAACCATGGTGGCACATGTTTGTGGGTCCAGCTCCCTGGAAGGCTGAGGTGGAAGGATCGCCTGAGCCCAGCAGGTTGAGGTTGTGGTGGCTGTGAGTGTGCCACTGCACTCCAGCCTGGGCAATAGAATGAGAATCCAACTTAAAAAAAAAAAAAAGCAAGGTTATGAAAATACATCAGGAAAACACCTGCTAGTATCTATTGCTGATGAGAAAATTCAAACTTCAAAACAAAAATTAGAATTTTGAAAAACTTTTAAGTCCACCATAAGCACATCAGTTTCCCAATACTTAAAGACGTGGTAGATAATATTGCATAATGAAATGTGTCAACACTTGAAAAACTTTCTCAATCATTGAACTAATACTTTCAAAATGGAACATGAGCTATGTTAGAAAATCACAATTCGAAGTACAAGGCAGACTTGTTAATTTTAATTTTCAATGGATTGGTACAAAAGTTGTATTGCTGTGGTTTCAGATTCCATATTACAACTACACTTTAAGAAATAACCACAATGTCAGGTTTTGGCAGTATAAAAGTATTCATAATGACTTGAAAAGCTATTAAAATATATATTCTTTTTTAGAAGTATATATCTGGGTGAGGTTGGATTTTTTTTTACATATATTCCAACAAAAAAAGATATCTTAATGGTTTTAACACAAAAGTCGATACAAAAATCCCATGCTAGCCCTCATTAAAATTTTGTTTTAGTTTGAGTAGTTTTGTTCTACTAAGCACTGGAGGCTCAAATATGAATAAATACTCATTTACTTGGCTAACATATATGGTGGGGGACCCAAAAACTCAGAATTTTTTTTTTTGTAGGGTAGGCCCCTTGTAGTACAAGCTCCCCCATTAGGTAAGTGTTCTAGGAATTCATCAGCCTCAGTGAACTAGCTAGCATTGTTGTCAGAGGCTGCGTTCAGCTTCACTGAATGTTTTCTGGAGATTCTTTCAACATGTTTGCCCATTTCATGGTGGGTGATTTACAAGTGCATCTGCCCACAGGGTACTGAGTATTCAGCAGTTTTTGACCCAAATGGCATGACCTGTGTACCTATTCAGGTGACCCTCCCTATTCACATCATTTCACCCCAGTGCCTTTTTTGTTTGTTTGTTTCCCTGGTTGAAAAAAGGTCTCAAAGAAAAATGTTTTGCCAATATGGAAGAGGTGAAACAAAAAAATGGCAGAACTAAAAGGTAATCAAAATTGATGTGCTCAAAAACTGTTTTTAGCAGCAGAAAAAACATCTTGATACCAGTGTATTGCACCGAATGGAGAGTACTTTGAAGGTGACTAAAGCTTAAACATGTAAGAATAAATACACAATTTTAAAAATAAATTCCATTTTATTGGAGCTTCCCCCTCAAACTTTTCCTTCAATACATTTTTCTGGTTACTTCTGAAAATATTTTTTTTCTCTTTTATGAATGTGATATCTCAAAGCCCCACAGTTGGTAAAGGTCATATTTTCATAAAATGTTATTTATATTTTATGCATATCAATGTTACACATGCTTTATATATAATATGTTTTCATAATAGGTTGTTTTTTGTTTGCTATATACTGTATGTATTATTTAAAAATATATATATATTTTTTTGAGTTGGAGTCTCACTCTGTCACCCAGACTGGAGTGCAGTGGCTGCTCCCGGCCACCGCAGCCTCGACCTGCTGGGCTCCGGTCATCCTTCTGCCTCAGCCTTCCAAGTAGCTGGAATTACAGACACGCTACCACGCCCGGCTGATTTTGTGATTTATTGTAGAGATGAGGTCTTGCTGCCCAGACGGGTCTCGAACCCACAGGCTCAGGCAATCCACTCACCTCAGCCTCCCAAAGGCGCGGGATTACAGGCTGAGCCACCGAGCCCAGCTTAAAATATATTAATGTATTTGTAAATATTTCTTAGCTTGAATTTCTAATATGGTACATTTTGATAGATATAAGCTACCTTAAAATCAGCTTTTGAGGGGTCTCAATGATTTCTAAAGATGTGAAGGTATCTTGAGACCAAAAAGTTTGGGAATGGTCAGTATAGGGAAATAAAGAGGAAAAAAAAAATTATAGACGGCAATTTAAACTTTAAAGTAAAAAGTGTGTGCACATTGCACATTTATCAATGTGAAAACATTTATCAATGTTTGTACATGGATAAAAGTTCAAAATAAGATACATCAAAATGTTAACAATCTGTATCTCTGGGTGATAAGATTAGCTATCGATTTTTTTTCTGGTATTACTCAGACTTCCCAAGTACTATTCACATGCTGGTTGTGTGACAGAATCTCAGGGAGAGGTGAAAAAGATCACATGGTGTGTCCCTCGCTTGAGCTCCCCACCCCTATCTAGACCCAGCTCCTTGCAAGTCATCTGCCCAAAAGATGAGATCTGCACCCCTTGTGAACTTCATGCTGTCCATCTTTTGTGACTCTCTTTTATCTTCTCTTCTTAAGCTGCCTGCTAGTCCTGCTGCTCTTCACACTTTTTGGATGTGTTCTGTTTTTCATCACTCTTTCATTTTCTTTGGAACGACCTCCTCATTGGCCAGAACCTTTGCTAATTCTGGAGCCAGATCAGCCACTCTCTGGACTCCGCTGTGCACTGTGCATTTTACTATCGGGATGTGAAGTAATTTCTCTCATTGGAATGAAATATTTTTCAAACTAAATTTCTCTCTATAAAAGCTCACCCTCATTTCCTTATTAAAGTATTTTAGACACATAATGTCATTGGTTGAAAATGGACTGTAATACCACTGTCATTGTGATTGCCCCAGCAATCACCTAGTAACTTGCTTCCTTCTAAATATTTTTTAGACAATTTAAAGTTGACAACCTATGTAAGAATCTGTCTAGAAAAATGGACTTAATGGCATTTATTTATTTTACTTATTCATGTCTCCTCCACTTGAAGATTAACTTCCCAGAGCTAAAGTCTTTATTTTTCAATTTGTTTAGGAAACATCACTTAAGCCCAGACTATATGCCTTATACTTTGCTACAGAGCTACTCACGGTGTGATTTATGTATGGTTTCAGTCTTATCTGTTTATAAGTCCATGATGAGATAAGTATAAAAATAGAGAATAAGTGTTTAGAAACGTACATAGCAATTTGACAGAGTAATTTTATGTTCGGCTGATGATAAGAATAAGAAATTCAGACTAGTATTTTGCAAGTCTTTTTATTTCCTTTTCCTGGTAATTCTTTTTTTAAAAAATTATGTTTTCAAAGCAATGGCATGCGATGAATTAGAAACAAAAACAAACACAGAGTTGGTCCTTGACCACACATAACTTCTACTGACAGAGGGTGTCCAAATGCTAGTAAATACTCATTTATTGGTTAACATCTATTTTTCAGTCAATAAGTTTCTGCTAGCTATCTCTCCTTTTTTCTCTTTATTTTTTTTTGATTTGGGTGTCTCACGCTTGCCCAGGTTGGACTACAGTGACACGATCACAGCTCACCACAGACTCAAACTCTTAGGCTCAGGTGATCCTTCTGCATCAGCCTTTTGAGTAGCTGAAATTACAGGTGTGCACCATCATGCCCACTTAATTTTTTGACTTTTTTGTAGAAAAGAGGTCTATGTTGTCTAGGCTGGTCTTGAACTCCTAGGCTTAAGCAATCCTTTCACCTCAGCCTCCCAGTGCTGGGATTATAAGCATGAGCCACCATCCTGGCCCTTATCTTTTCTGAAAATATTCTTTTATCCCCCTTTCTTCTTATGATTGTGATTCCTTGAAGTCCTACAGTGGGAAAGCACCAGGTACTTTTAATTTTCTCTGATCAGGATGAAAAAAAATTTATGTAAATTGCTCTATATGAAAACTCACTCTAATTTCCTTATTAAATTCTTTTAGACACATAATCGGTTTGATTGAAAACTAATTTGATGTTGAAGTTAATTATCAGTTTTCGTGATTTCCCTTAGCAATTGCTTAGCAACTTTCTTCTTTCCAAATATTTTTAGACACTTTAAACTTGACAACCCTATGTAAGAACTGTCTAGAAAAATGGTCTTATTTCATTATGACTCCTAAATACCCACAAATTCCTTTAAGTGTAACCCATTTTGGATTTACTAATACATTTAGTTAAAACTTTTCTGAATTTATGAATAATTTCATCATATAAGATTTACTAGAAAAATTGAAAAAAGCATTGCAAGTGCATTTTCTTATAGTTATTTTAACTCAGGACCTTCAGATTATGAGACTGATGCACTGCCTATTGTGTTAAGAAGGCAGGTTCTTAGAATTATTTTAAAACTGCCTACTTAAAAAACAGAAATTAGAGGTATACAAGGATACAATTAGCATTTTTATACAGATTTCTTGAAAAATGACTGCCTCTATTGAATTTCTGGTTAATTGCCCATGAGTTTTTCATCACTGATGTCATTCAACGATGTCATTCTCTGTCACTTCTTTCTGCCAGACATATATTGTCCTGTTTTCTTGGGATGCTGTTTTTTCTTTGCTACTTGGTGAATTTCAACCCATGAGTCCAGATTTGAGTGATACAGAACATACTCACTAATCCTTTCTCAATCTTTCTACCATGTTAGCTTTCCCTTCAAAGCAAAACAGCCTGCCCTTTAGCGTTGCTTTCAGTGAAGTGACTGTGTTTGATATATGCTTATTGTACTATGGAGATTATTTGCTTTTGTAAATACCTCTTTCACGAGAGTATAAACTATTACTTAATTTTATTTTCCCAGGCCCAAACACAGTGACCAGCATACATCAGGTGCTTACTAAATGTTTGCCAATAGCTACATGAGTGAATTTCTAACAGTTTCTTTTTTTTTTCAAAGATGAAAATAAACTGGTCTTTGAAGGTCTTTAATTCATTAGTGGGCCTAAAATTCCAACACAGTAAACAGATTGTGGAAGTTGTAGGAGTGTCCCTAAGGATGTGTGTAAGGAGAAATGATGTGACAGAAATGACGTGTAAGCAAAAAAAAAAGTCTTTCAGGAGGATAACAAAGCAGTTACTAAGGAAAAATTAAGAAGCCAATCTGCCCCATCCAAGTCTTTACTCTTTAGTAACATTATTGATTCTTTAGTCAAAGATGCTAAAATATATTTGCTGCATGCCATTGTAAAACTATGTGTCTTACTAATAGTAAAATACTTTACATATCTCTACTGCCTTCCTGTCCATCTCCATTTACATAGGTTACCTCTTTCAAGAAGCATATCTGTTTTACAACACTTATCTACACTGATTGCTTGAACACAAGGGAAAAAAATGTGACTTAGAAATGCTACCTTCTTACTATGTAAAATTTACAAAGAGTAGAGGGAAGATGCTGAAAAACGCTGTGACTTCTGCTCTGAGAACTATCTCTGCCAAACAGAGATGTTATATTGATGAAATGATAATGGTGAAATGGCTGTGTTCAGATCAAATAATTAGAACACAGAATTGTTATACAGTAAAGTGGTTTTCATATATTTTATACAGATTGTATTTCTTAGACTGTTTGGAGTTTGTCCAATAACAATACATTTTAGACAACTCAGTTTTTCCAGATTAAGATGGCCGATGTGAGGCAGCTAGGGTGTTTCTTCTACAGAGTAAACCAAGATAGAGATAATTTCCTCAGCAGCACACAGAGAGAAACTAATCCAGCAGCAGGTCCCATGAGTCTCCAAAGGAGTGATAATAACCACTTAGAGCAAAGAATAAGAAAGAAATTCACTGACCTGGACTGGAATTGGCCAGACTCTTTTCTGCACCACCATAGTCCACCACAGCCTCCGGACACAGTAGGGAACCTGAGTGATAGGCACTCAGGAGTTCTGTGCTCTTGTCTTGAACTTGCAGAACTCCCTGGGCCTTGTGGGACCCTACTCACTCATGGGAAACTGCCTGACCCACAGCCATGCTCTGTTATGGAGTGGTGCAAGAAAAAAGCCTTGAGCAGTGCCAGCTGCCATTTCCCAGGTATTCATTCCTTGCAGGGTAGAGTGGCTACTTTCCAGCCAACTTGGGAGGGAATAAGCCCCAAGGGCAAACTCCACAGCTGTAGACAGTTTCTGGCTAGGTGTGTTGCCTGAGAACACCTGAGGCGCTGAGGCCCCCTGCATCTTGCCATTCAGATCACATTTTGCCTGAGGCCAAGGCATGAGCCTGGTGGGACATGATGCCTTAGCAACCAACCTCTCACTCCCCCTGTGGACTCTTCTGGGCCTGCTCTGCTCAACAGCATTACCCCAGTAACCCGGGACTATTTTCTAGTCCCTACTGGGGCAACTAAGGGTACATACCTGTGGGGTGCTCTATCTTCTTCCCTCTGCAATGTCCCAGAAGGTACAACACAGACAGAAAGCTTTGGAAATCCCCAGAGCCCTGCTCTTGGCCAGGCTGGCTGGTCACTTTCTCAGAGCAACACTCCCCAAAGAGAATCTCTAGAGTCACCATCATAGCCAGTTTTTTCCCACAAGCCCCACCTCCTGGCCTGAAGTCAACAGTACAGCCAACCACGCTGGATACAACACGTCAGCATTGGAGAAGGCCAGATCTCATGTGCCAGCTAACAACACTTTCCAAGTCACTCCGACCACTCAGGATGCCATGAACTAGTGCAGGTCAGCAACACAAGGTTGCCGTATCTGACAATTGAGAACCTCACCATACCAAGGCTATATAAAATCAAGGACCCCTACAGTGCCTATGTCAGCCTCCTGCCAACCTCAAATAAGAAGAAATTATCTACCCACATGAGAAGGAACCATAACAATAATTCTGACAATATAAAAAAATCAGATTTCTCCAACATCCCCAAAAGACCACACCAACACTTCAGCAGAGTCCAAACCAAAAGGAAATTGTTAAAATTCCAGTTATAGAATTCGAAAAATTGATGATAAAGTTGGTCAATGAACTTCAGGAGAACGTCGAAAACAAACATAAAGATGTTTAAAAAGACTTTTCAGTACGTGGATGAAAAATTCTTCAAAGATACAGACTCCTTTAAAAAAAGCTAAAGTTCTGGAAATGAAAGAAGCATTTAGGGAAATACAAAATACAGTGGAAAGTTTTAACTATAGTCTAGGACAAGCAGAAGAAAGAATCCCAGAACTTGAAGATAAGGCTTTTGAATTAACCCAATCAAACAACAATAAAGAAAAGGAATCAAGAGAATGGAACAAAGTCTCCAAAAAATGTGAGATTATGTAAAATGTTCAAATCTAAGATTAAAAGGTGTTCCTGAGGAGGAAGAGAAAGCAACAGGTTTGGAGGAAAACTTCCCTGGCAAACTTCAAAGTAAAGAGGTGTTGAAAAATATTCCATGCAAATAAAAACTGAAAATGAGGAAGAGTAGCCATTCTCATATCGGATAAAGCGAACTTTAAATTAACAACATTAAAAAAGACAAAGATGGCTAATATTTAATGATAAAGAGATCAATCCAAAGAAAAGACATAATAATTTTAAATATATATGTACCTAACACCAGAACCCCTTGCTTTATAAAGCAAGTTCTACTAGACCTAAAAAAAGAGATAGACAGCAATATAATAATAGTAGGAGACTTCAACACTCCACTGACAGCAATAGACAGATCATCAAGGCAGAAATTCAAGAAACATTGGAGTTAGACAGGACTCCAGAGGAAATGAAACTAACAGAAATCTACAGAAAATCCCAACACAAAACTACAGAATATATATTTTTCTCATTAGCATATGGAACATTCTCCAAGATAAATCATATGATGGGCCATAAATCAGGTCTCAATAAAAAAAATGAAATCATATCAAGCACCATCTCAGACCACAGTGGAATAAAACTAGAAATTGACTCCAAGAAGAACTCATGAAACCAAGCAAAGATGGAAATTAAACAATTTGCTCCTGAATTATCCTTGGGTCAACAATGGAATCAAGATAGAAATTTAAAAATTCCTTGAAATGAATGACAACAGTGAAACAAGTTATCAAAACCTCTGTGACACAGTCAAAGCTGTGCTCAGAGGAAAATTTGTAGTGCTTAAGGCCTACATTAATAAGACTGAAAGATCTTATTAGACTGAAAGATGACACATCAAGGAACTAGAAAAACATGAACAAACCAAACCCAAAGCTAGCAGAAGAAAAGAAATAACAAAGATCAGAGCAGAACTAATTTATATTGAAATAAAAATAATACAAAGGATCGACGAAATAAAAAGTTAGTTCTTGGAAAAGATAAACAAAATTGATATACTAGTAGCTAGATTAATTAAGAAATGAAGAGAGAAGACTCAAATTAGCTCAATCAGAAATAAAAAAAGGAGACAACTGACTCAACAGAAATTCAAAAGATCACCCAAGACTATTATGAACACCTCTAAGCAAACAAACTAGATAATCTAGAGAAAATAGAGAAATTCTTGGAAACATACAACCCCCCAACCATGAATCAGGAAGAAATAGTAACCCTGAACAGACCAATAACAAGTAGTGGGATTGAAGCAGTAAGTAAAAGTCTTCCCCGCAAAAAATGTCCAGAACCTGATGAACTGACAGCTGAATTCCACCACACTTTCTTTTTTTTTTTTTTTTTTGAGTTGGAGTCTCACTCTGTGGCCCAGGCTGGAGTGCAGTGGTCACTCCCGGCCACCGCAGCCTCGACCTGCCGGGCTCCGGCGATCTTTGCGCCTCAGCCTTCCACGTGCTGGAACTACAGGTGCGCGCTACCACGCCGGATGATTTTTGATTTATTGTAGAGATGAGGTCTCGCCAAGTTGCCGGGGGGCGTCTCGAACCCGCGGGCTCAGGCAATTCACTCACCTAGGCCTCCCAAGGCGCGGGATTACAGGCTGAGCCACCGAGCCTGGCCCACCAGACCTTCAAAGAAGAACGGGTACCAATTTTACAAAGACTTTCCACAAAATTGAAGAGGAGGAAATTCTCCCTAACTCAATCTACGAGGCCAGTATCACTAAGATACCAAAGTCAGGAAAAGATTCAACCAAAAAAGAAAACTACAGATCAATATTCCTCATGAACGTAGATGCAAAATTCCCGAACAAAAAATTAGCAAACACAATTCAACAGCACATAAAAAAATAATACACCATGACCAAGTTGATTTTATTCCAGGGTTGCAAGGGTGGTTCAACATATGTAAGTCAATAAACACGATCCACTACACATAAGCAGAATTAAAAATAAAAATCATATGATCATTTCAATAGATGCAGAAAATGCATTTGATAAAATCCAGCATTCCTTTTTAATAAAACCCTCAGCAAAATAAGCATAGAGGGAAACTTTCTCAAAATAATTAAAGCTATATATGACAAACCTGCAGTCAATGTCATCCTGAGTGGAGGAAAGTTGAATGTATTCCCACTCAGAACTGGAACAAGGCGAGAATGCCCACTTTCACCACTACTAGTCAACATAATACTGGAAGTCTTAGCCAGAGCAATCAGGCAAAAAAGAGAAATAAAGGTTATCCAAACTAGAAAAGAAGAAATCAAACTATTTATGTATGCAGTGATGTGATCTTATACCTATAGAACTCTAAAAACTCCTCCAAAAGACTGCTAGACTTGATAAATGAATTCAGTAAAGCTTCTGCTACAAAATCAACACACACAAATCAGTAGCAATGCTATATACCAATAATGACCAAGCTGAGAATCAAATCCAAATCTCAATTCAATTTACAATAGCAGCCAAAAAGCTAAAATACCTAGGAATATATTTAAACAAGGATGTGAAAGATCCCTCCAAGATTACAAAACTGATGAAAGAAATTGCAGGGACCCCACAAATGGAGAAAAATCCCAGGCTCATGGATTGGAAGAATCAATATTATTAAACTTATCATATTGCTCGAAGTAACCTACAGCTTCAATGCAATCCCCATCAAACTACCCATGTCATTTTTCATAGAATTAGAAAAAAATTCCTAAAATTCATATGGAACCAAAAAAGAGCCACAGTAGCCAATACAATAGCTAAGGAGAAAAAAAAAAAAGTTGGAGAATGACTTCAAATTATACTACAAAGCTGTAGTAACCAAAACAGCATGATACTGGTATAAGAGCCAATAATTGGACCAAAGCAACAGAATAGAGAATCCAGAAATAAACCCAAATACATACAACCAACTGATCTTTGACCAAGCAGACAAAAACATACACTTGGAAAAGGACACCCTGGTCAATAAATGGTGCTGGGAAAACTGGATAGTTAATGCAGGAAAATGAAACTTGATCCCTATCTCTCCCCATATGCAAAAATTAACTCAAGATGGATTAAGACTTAAACCCATAAAAGTCTTAGAAGAAGAACTAGGATAATTTATGACTAAGATCAAAACTCAAAAGCAAGTGAAACAGAAACAAAAATAAATAAGTGAGATCTAATTAAACTAAAAAGCTTCTGCACAGCAAAAGAAACTGAGCAAATAGGCCACCTACAGAATAGAAGATATTCACAAACTGTACACCTGACAAAGAACTAATATCCAGAATCTACAAAGAACTCAAACAAATTGACAAGAAAAAAAGCAATAATCCCATTAAAAAGTGGGCAAACAACATGAACAGACATCTCTCAAAAGAAGATATACAAATGACCAACAAACATACGGAAAAAATGCACAATATCACCCATCACCAGGGAAATGCAAATCAAAACCACAATGAGGTACCACTGTACACCAGTTAGAATGGCCCTTAATTAAAAAATCAAAAAACAATAGATGCTGTCATGGATGTGGAGAAAAGGGTACACTTAAACACTGTTAGTAGGAGTGTAAATTAGTACAACCTCTATGGAAAACGGTATGAAGATTACTCAAAGAACTAAAAGTAGATATACCATTTGACCTAGCAATCTCACTACTTGGAATCTACCCTAAAGAACAAAAGAACAAAGATCATTATATAAAAAAGACGCCTGTACCTGCATGTTCACTACAGCACAATTCACACTTGCAAAGATGTGGAATCAACCTAAATGCCCATCAACTGATCAGTGGATAATGAAAATGTAAAAAGAATGAAGTCATGGATGGACTTTGCAACAACATGGGTGGAGCTGGAGGTCATTATCCTAAGTAAGCTGACTCAGAAACAGAAGACTAGACAGTGCATGTTCTCACTCACATGTGGAAGCTACATGGTCACAAAGATGGAAATAATAGGCACTGGAAACATGAACAAGGGGAGGTATGTAGGGAGGGGGATAGAGTTCAAAAACTTCCTACGGGGCACAATGTTCACTGTTTGGGGAACAGGCCACCCGAGACCAAATTCCCACCACTACAAAATGTGTCCATGTAGCAGATATCCTCTGAATCTAAAATAAAAAAATACCATTTGCCAAACCTCAGCAAATTCAGCATGGTTAAATAAATAAATACATAAATAAATAAACTTGGCATACTTAGTAACAACAACACACAAACATATGTATACACACCAGTGAAGCTGAACACAGTGCATGCTAGCTGATTTTGTGTGGTCAATAATATCTTAAATGATCTGGATATTGATTAATGAAATACAATATATCTAGCCAAAAATAGAAAATGTTTTTAAAATCCATGTGAAATGTCTAATTTTGTTCCATTGATAAATGTGATTATTACTTTCTTGAAAAAGGGTTCATTTGCAAATGACCTCTCTTTTATTTGCAAATGACCTCTCTAAGAAAAATAGAACAAGAGTAATAATATCCTTATTAGTAAAACTGGTAATTAGGCTGTCAGCTGCCAGGCACTGTTTTTCAGAAACTTCAGGGCAGAATTTTTCATACATATGGACTTCGAAATGAGACAGTCTAGAATGAGGACAATATTGAGACAGACTGAGCACAGTCCTTCTTTTAACAAAATTCAATTTCCTGCCTGCCTCTCTAATATCTAATTTTTTTTTTTAAAACAGTGGGTCTTGCTGTGTCACCCAGGCTGACATGCAGTAGCATGATCATAGCTCACTGCAGTCTTGAACTTCTAGGATCAAGCAATCCTTCCACCTCAGCCTCCCAAGTAGCTGGTACTACAGAAGCGTGCCACCATGCCCAGCTAATTTTTTCATTTTGTTTTTTTAGAGATAGGATCTTGCTGTATTGCCCAGGATGGTCTTGAACTCCTGGGCTCAAGCAATCCTCTTGACTTGGCCTCCTGAGTAGCTGGGATTATAGGCCTGAGATACCAAGCCTGGCTCTGCTTGGGTTTTTTGAAGCTTTATTCCTTGCATAGATTATGAATACTTGTACATGTTTTGGATTTCCTTCTGTCACTCGTTAAAAGTCAAGGTTTTAAGTTTCTAGCCATGGACTGATTTTGTAGCCCATCCTGGACCCTAATAGTGACTGCCAAGGGTCATATCGTTTGGCATTCCTTTAGATTTCCTTTCAGTCTTCACAGAATAGAATGAAGTTTGAAGAAAACTTCTCAAGAGTACTCAACAATGATATCCCACTTTTAGAATCATCTGTGGGGATTTTTGTATAAATAAATTCTGGAGCATTAAGGCCAATTAAAGCATTGCATTTAGAATATCAAATGTTTATTTGGGTTCCAACATCTCATTATAGATAGACTGAGAAATTAGGTTTAATTAATATATACTGAGATAAATTCCTATCTGCCATTTGTTGAGTTTAAGAATATAAATACAAATATGCCAGGCATGGTGGCTCATGCCTGTAGACCCCAACATGTTGTGAAGTAGAGGTATGAGAATAGCTTGAGTTTCAGAGTTTGAGACCAGCCTACGCAATGTAATGAAACCACATCTCTACAAACAAAAATTTTTAAAAATTAGTTGGGTGTGGTGGCATGTACCTGTTATCTCAGCTACTCAGAAGACTGAGGAGGGAGACCATTAGAGTCCAGAAGGTCGAGGCTATAGTAAGCCGTAATCATGCCACTGCACTCTAGCCTGGATGATAGAATGAGACTCAACTTAAAAAAAAGAAAAGAAAAGATTATAAATAAAAATAGGATAAAAATCTTTCCATCAAGATTCTTGCAAAAGTCAACGTGCCTTTGAGAAAGTCTTCCTTTTTTATGTTTTATTTTTATGGTAAAAAGAGAAGTAAATCGAGCATTTCTAGAAATGTGCCGTATTTCCCTTTGACCAATACATTCTCCTTGTTCACTATTGTTCTAGAAAGATGGGAGTTTGTATCACTCATTTTATGAATTGAACATGGGCAGCTCATAGAGCCCAAATTCTAAGACTTTGAGGTCTGCAAATCTATAGCTCTCAGCCATCTGATTTTTCATCTATCCTACCTGTTATTTATAAAATGCCCACCATGTATTAGGCAAGATGCAAGACAAACAATGCTACCCTTGCTTCTCAGAGATATACCCACAAATAGAATCACAACTGAGTCTCAGACATTGTTGCTTTTAGCCATCAGTCAGTTGTGTGGTTAAGACCGCCATCCAGATAGATTTACCAAGTGTCTCATCTATTCCTGAATTGTAAGTTAGGTACATTTCTGATTTTAAACATAAGCATTAAGTCTTTCAGGGAACTATAATGAAAAGATAAAAGTAGGATACTACTCAAAGTAAAGGTACCCTAATAGCTGAATGGGGAAATGAAGTGTTATACTACAACTAGTGAATACTTCGGCTCCAAAAGAACTAAGGTCAATAATCTATTTAAATAATGACATTTCAGAACTGGGAAAAAGCCGTAAAATAATTCAATTTATTATTTTCCATTATGTAGTAGGTGTAACATTGCTTACATGAAAGATTAGTTTAGGCAACACAAAGATTATAATTTTATAGTTATATTTCATAATAAAGGTATGATAGGAAAAAATTATAAGTGGTACATCAAACCCATGATTTCACGAATAGTTTTGCTTCGAAGAGGGCTAAGTGAAAAAAAAAGTCAGTTAAAAAATGAAAAAATAATAATATGTAGTTATGCCCTAAGTTATGAGAGTAGCCTCATAATTTGATAGACGTTTAGGGAAGATTAATTTACTCCAACTTTCTCATTTTATACATAAGAAAATGAAGAATAGAAAAAATAATTTTCTTTTCTATTGCCCAAGCCAGTTTTCTTCCCGAGTTAATGGCATTATCCACTATGCAGTCACCTAAGTAACAGTCCCTGAAATTATCTTTGATGCTTGCCTTTTTTTTTTTCCTTCTCCTATATTAAGTCAATCACTACTGCTCAGGTTCAAGTTCTCCTCATCTCTCATCTAAGCCTCTCAAACAGGCTTATGTCCTCCAGACTGCAAATCTCTCTCTCAATCTTTTCTAATCTATTCTTGTGCTCTGCATTCTTTTATTAAACACAGACATCATCGTGTCATTATTCTACTTAAAACACTTGCCTGGTTTGTATCAGTAAAAGCTTTAGAAGGAAATAGCTGACATACTCAGATTGGAAAACTTAAGGAGATAAAGTGGCAATTTACAAAGATATGGCCAGAATAAAGAGAAATCATAAGGGATGTGTAACATGCTGGGCCAGTAACATCAGGCCTGTTACCCCTTAAGCTGGAAGGAAGAAGAAAATGAATGGGTTATTGCAAGTTGGAGAAGGCAGTGGTAGAATGTGTAAGGTCTACTGACAGACCTATCCCTTCAAGCAGCCTGCTAGAATCAGGCTGCGGGAAAGGAACCAGTATTATGAACACCCAGTTTTCTTTCTGTTTCTTCTCTTGAGGTGTTCCACATTGGCCAAACATAACATTAAGTTAGATGACAAGAGGGTTTGTTCATTAAATCTGTAAAGGTCAGCTTCTAGACCCAACTGCTACCTTTTCCATTTTGTTTGGTGAAGAACGGATGAAGGTTGGATCTGAAAGAACAGACAGAAGACAGCACTTGGCCTTTGTTTATTTTTTTAAAAAATGAACTGAGATCTCTTTAGTTGGCCTCCAAAGCCCTGAGCAACCTCTCTACAGCACGTTTTTCTAAGTGTAATCTATTCGTTTCCCTTTGCATATTCTCTAGCTAGCTATGTGTACCATTTTTGAAACCAGGAGTTTCCACATTTTCTTTTATTTTCTCAAACTCCCTTTCCTTGTCTCCACCAGGTTTCTTCATCCTTCAAATCTCAATTCAAAAGCCATATCCTTTTTATAGCCCTCTTAATGCAGCCATCTGAATGGCTGGCTCCCCAGAATGTATCACCTTCAAGCAATATATCAAGGCTGGCCTTGGACACCTCTCACTTTACTCTGAATAAGGAGCTTGAACTTCATGAAATGTCTAGGCATGGAGGAGGGAGTAGAATGTTTTATGAGAGGAGTAAAAGACATGATGGGATTGGGGGGAAAATGTTCTTTTCTTTTGAGGCTTCTCTTGTGGGTCTTAAAAAAAAATTTTTTTTAACATTGCAGGACAAGAAAACAAGGATAGGGATTAAGGAAAAAATCAGAGAGAAGGCTGTCTATGAGAGAGGACCCCAAAAAACCTGGAATTATTTTTTGGAAGGTGGGCTCCTTGTGGTACAGGCTTCCCCTGCTAGGTAAGTGTTTTGGGAACCCGTCGGCATCAGTGTACCTGAGAGTGTTGTGGAGAGAGGCTGTGTTTGGCTTCAGTGAATTTTTTTTGGAGATTCTTTCAGTATGTTTGCCCATTTCATGACAGATGATTTATGAGTGCATCTGCCCACACCCCATTGAGTGTTCAGCAGTTTTGGACCAAAAACCACATGTCCCTTGGGCCCCACCCTCCCTATTCACCCAATCTTGCCTTGAGGGGCTTTTTTTTTTGCTTGTTTGTTTCCCCAGATGAAAAAAGTCCTCAAAGGGAAACATTTTGCTGCTATGGAAGAGATAAAACAAAAAATAGCAGAAGCACTAAAAGGCATCAAAATCGACATATGCAAAAATTGTTTTGAGTTAGGGAAAAAGTGTCTTGATAGGTGTATTGAAGATGACTGAAGTTTAAACATACACAATAAATACACAGTATTTTATAAATAAATTCTGTTTTGGGGGGATCTCCCTTGTAGGCTTCTTTTTAAAACAGAAGAGAAAAGGAGGAGGAGGAATCGCTGGTGGCCTAACCCTGTTTTTAAGGGTTAGATTTTGAAACCCTGTTCTCAATTTCCTTTTTCTTGCTCAAAGTTGCCATTTAGCAGGATTGTCAGAGCATAGCCAATAAATGCACAGGGGGCTGGGATTTGGGAGTTAGGTTCACGGATCTCAAACTGTGAGAACAGCTGTGCTTCTTGTAGTTGAATGCTCATGTGGCCACGTGGAAGGAGCAAAGATTTTGCAAGCATTGTGAGACAATCTTGGTCACTGTGCT
>NW_007024335.1:0-521 GCF_000164805.1 Carlito syrichta
GCACTCCAGTCTGGGCGACTGAGTGAGACTCCAACTCAAAAAAATAAAATAAAATAAAAAATAAATAAATAGTAAATCCTGGAATAGTCTCCCTATCACTTCTAGAGGACCATAAGCATCTTCCAGTGTGGATCAAGAAATAGCATTGTTGTCAATTCAAGTCACTTCCACCCTACCAAATTCCCCGCAATTTTCATTTCTACTTAGCGTGGTCCTTTTAGCTTAAGGTCCATTTAAGTGGATCTCAGAAAGTCAATCAGGACATAAAAATTTATCTTCTTTTAAATTCTCATGCTACTCAGAATATAATGGCGGATTTTTCATATGTACAAGTTTTGTAAATGTAGTAGAGGGTAGTACCCAGATGGTCTGCTCCCAGTCTCTTACAAAGAGGGTACTTGGGGCCAAATTCAGAAGAGCCACAGAAAGCCTTTGTTATATCATCAGGGGAACCATCATGGGAGACCAGAGCAAAACCTATCAGACAAGATAGCCCCAAGAGAGAACCAATGGGCTCAGGC
>NW_007024336.1:0-521 GCF_000164805.1 Carlito syrichta
TATAGGAAACCTTCCATTGAAAGTCATCAAAATGCTAACTCCACATGGCTTAAAAATAAAAGGCAGTTATCTTCTCCCACGGAGAATCCTAAAGCAGTGCAGACCTCACGGTTGGTCGATTTACCCACTCATTGACATCCTTGAGATCCAGATGTTTCTCCTCCCTCTGTCTGACTGGTCTTAGCACCATGCTCATTTCTAAACCAATCATTGGCAAGGAGAATCAGATCCATGTGGGGATAGGATCTCCTCCCTGTGAGTAACTTGGCTACAAGAAAGTCATAGATACCTGAATAATATTGGGATTCTGTCAAGAAGAGGGTGAATGGGTGGGAAGCCGATCACTAAGACCAGCCTCAGCACCCTCTTCTGTACCCCTGGCAGCCATACCTCCCGAATAAGAGTACTTTCATAATTTAGTGAGGAAATCTGCTTACTCCTCCATCTCTCTCATGAGACAGAGCTCTGTGCATGCAGGGACTTTTCCTATTTGATGTCAGGCACTGTTCTAGGCACTGGGA
>NW_007024337.1:0-599 GCF_000164805.1 Carlito syrichta
AAGAAAAAAAAAGAAAAGAAATGTATAACTCTAAACACAACAAAAAAGAAAAATCTCAAATTAACCTAACTTTACAACTTAAGGATATAGAAAAAGAATAAACTAAACCCAGATATAGCATAAGTGAAATAAGCCAGGCACAAAGGGATAAATATTGTATGTTTCTATCTACATTAGAGGTAATTAGAATAGTCAAATACACAGAGACAGGAAGTAGAGTGGTGGTTACCAGGAGCTATAGGGAGGGGTAGTGGAAAGTTATTGTTTAATGGGTATAGAGGCTTAGTGTGGTAAGATGAGGAAGTTCTGGAAATGGAGAGTGGTGATGGCTGTACAATACGAATGTACTTAATGCTATTGAATTGTAAACTTATAAGTGGCTAAAATGGTCTTATGTATATTTTGCTACCCCCTCCCCACTGTTAACGGAAAACAAAAAAAAAATCTATTTGATTCAGAACCTGAGTTATTAACCACTTTGCGATTCTGTTTCCTATAATGGCCTGTAGTTCTACTAATCTTCCCCCTGTGATTTCTATCCCTTTTGCACACCGTTGGAAGAATAATCCTCCCAGAAAGATATAGGCAGGGGCAAGGGC
>NW_007024338.1:0-520 GCF_000164805.1 Carlito syrichta
GCCCATATTGCTGCCAGGAGGTCTAAGACCTCCACTTTATTTTTTATAGTTTTCCCCTCTTCGGTGAGCAATCCCTGCTCCCTGTAAATTGTCCCATGAACATGTGCAGTTGCAAATGCGTACCTGCTATCAGTGTAGGTGTTGACAACTTTTCCTTCACCTGCTTTTAAGGCCTCGGTTAGGGCAATCAGTTCTCATATTGGAGCCGATGTTCCCTGCGGAAGAGGCTCAGCCTAAATAGTTCCTTGCAGAGTGACCACCACTGCCCCTGCATACCTTACCCCATTCTGGATGAACTGCTGCCATCCGAGAAAAGCGTTAGGTCGAGGTTTGTTCTCGGGACATCAACTGCTGCCATCCGAGAAAAGCGTTAGGTCGAGGTTTGTTCTCGGGACATCAGTTAGGTCCCAGCGCAGCTTCTGGAACTCAGTTGTTTCATAACAACAATGCGGTGGCCCTGTGGGACTTTCTTCCAGTAGTAAAGTTGCGGGGTTTAAGCTGGGGGTATGCTGGAACTTGA
>NW_007024339.1:0-516 GCF_000164805.1 Carlito syrichta
CAGCTAGCTAGTTAAGTCAGCTAGGAAATCAGCCAGTTACTTAGCTAACTAGTCGGCTAGTAACTCACCTAGCTGGTGAGCTATCTAGTGGGCTACATCGATTTCCATCATGTCAGCTAACTAGTCAGCTCTCTCGCCGGCTAACAGGTCAGCCAACAGATCAACTAAATTGTCAACTCACTCGCAGGTCAAGAGGTCAGCTAAATATTTGGCTTGCTTGCCAGCAGACTAGTTACATCAGCTCACTTAGCTCACTTGCCAGTCGACTAGTTATGGCAGCGCATGAGTCAGCTCACTCGCCAGCCAAATAGTTAATTCAACTGACCAGTCGGCTCACTCACCTGCTGACTGCTTAAGTCAGCTCACCAGTCGCACCCCTCATTGCCCGCTTAGTTAAGTCAGCTAACTGGTCAGCCTATGAGATGACCAACTAGTTAAGTCAGCTAATCAATCAGGCAACTAGTGGGTCAACTTGGCAGCCGACAACTAAGGTATGTTAAATATCTGGGCAACTAG
>NW_007024340.1:0-513 GCF_000164805.1 Carlito syrichta
AATATTAATATCCTTTCCTCCCACCATTTCCGTCGTGTGTGTGCATGTGTGTGTGTGTGTGTGTTGGAAACTTTATATACACTAAATACATCATGATGAATTTGGACTTCCTCTGGAAGAGCAGAAGCTGGGTGGTATGTCAGAAGACTTAGACAATGAATGACAAACAGCCATGAGGCTCATCACAGGACTCTCTGCAGCTCCTTAAATCTTAGTTATCTTGAATCAGACTACAGCCAGTGTCACTACAGTTTATTATCATTAAGTGATGCAAAGAGTAGGAATAGTCTCTAACCTTACATCTAGGAATGCAGCCTATGTATGTGGAGGTCTGGATTACTCTGGCATTCCCATGATGACAACTTGAATGTATTTTCCCAGAAAGATGATTATCTGCAGTGGTTATTTCCATAATATTGTGGCGATATTCCTTGGGTACATTACAGGTCCAATTACATGGCAAAGAACCTAACTTTTATCTGGGATTTGGAATACATCTTCCCATTTTCAAAA
>NW_007024341.1:0-505 GCF_000164805.1 Carlito syrichta
AGTATCCACCAACAGGTGTATGGGCACCCTGGAACCCACTTCCCACTGCCTTACAATCTGACCATGCAGTGGGGATATAGGTTTGCACTCTGAAAGCAAAATGAGGTCAGAAAAAGGAAAATAATGGAAAAGGGAGGAGTAGGGGCAAGAGGAAGGTGGAGAGAGAGAAGAGTAAGAGGGAAACCAGAGAGATGTACCAACTAGCAAATGAAAAGAGACACAAAAACAGAAAAGAGTAAAAGAATCTAAAACATACAGACAATCATACAAGCACACAAACCAACAAAACCTCCCTATTGATATACTGTTTCCATACACAAACAGGAAGTATAAAGAAAAAAAAATCTGTACTACAACTTTGTTTAAAGCAGGCACAAAAACATTATCAAAAACAGAAAGAGAGAAAAAAACTAAAAAAACAAACAAAAATAAGCAAAGCCAACAGACTAAAAATAAAAATAAACAAAAACAAGGAACCAAACTCACTCTGAGGTTGTTCTTGTAA
>NW_007024342.1:0-845 GCF_000164805.1 Carlito syrichta
ATTCACATCCAGACACTCCAAGGCTCTGGGAGTCTTGTAATGAGGAGGCCACATGTCCATTTTCAAGGGTTCTTCATCGTAGGAGAACTGAGTGAGAAGCCAACCAGCCTTCTCCGTCACATAGCTGTATTCAACTCTCTTCCATGTACAGAGGACACTTGAAGCATAACTGACAGGATGAAAGCTGTAAGATAGGAAACGTGGCAAGGATGAGGCTGATCAGTGGGTCCACAGCACGGAAGGCTGTGGGGCACGGTGGGAAATGCAAGCTGCAGGGGACCTGGCATTTCCGAGGAGACACTAGGATTTGCAGCTTGTGGCCCCTTCAGAGATGCTGCAAAGACAAGGAAACTTTAGAATGTGTTTTTCAGTTCTTGTGGCTTATGGAACGGTTTCCTTGAAAGCCTCCTTGGGATAACAATGGACCCAATTCTGGGTTACATGCTAGAATGAAAAGAGGTGAGTGACAGAGAGACAATCCTGGGCGATCTGGACAATCCAAGCAGCTCTAGCAGAGGTGGGAGTGGAGCAAGAAGATACAAGAAGCAGAAGAGCGGCCAAACCTCCCATCTTCCCGGCATCATCTGTGCCCTCATGACGTCACAGCACAGTCACCTGCGCCCTGGGCCATGTCACACCCCATGGCCAGCTGCTCTCCTTGCTGCTCACTGCACTCTAGCCCCCATAGAACAGCCCAAGGACAATTATACAAATGAATGTTCACCTCACTGCTCTGCCAGCACTAGCTTTACACTGTGCTTTGAATAAACCCCAAGTCATTCCTCACAGCCTACAGGGACCTACATGAGCTGTACCTCACATCACCTTCTGACTGGTGTGATCCA
>NW_007024343.1:0-519 GCF_000164805.1 Carlito syrichta
AAAAAAAAAAAAAAAAAAAATTTGGTGACAAAATTCTGTATCACAGAAGATATATTTCAGTAAAACTCAAGACAAATGATGGTCGATGTATTAACTGCAAATGTTCTTTCCCTTTAATACAAGCGGGGAAACAATTCACAGAGCTTAACTAAATAACTTTCACTAGTGAAACCAACCTGTAGAAACTTCTGTGTTAAAACAGAGTTGTGAGCAAATCTTTTTAAGTGTATTTTTTCCTGCTGAGTATAATTAGAAGAAAATCTATAGGCAGCACAGTCCTCTCCAAACTTTGAAGCCTACCTTCTTCCCCAGTATACCCCCAATTCTCACTATAGATCAGATGGTTTTTCAGGTTGAGTTATCTTAAAGATATGGGGGGACCCCAAAACGGGATTTATTTATTAAAAATTGTGTATTTATTCTTTTTTGTTTTTGATTTTGTTTTTGTTTTTGTTTTTGTTTTTTGAGTTGGAGTCTCACTCTGTCGCCGACTGGAGTGCAGTGGCCGCTCCCGGCCAC
>NW_007024344.1:0-506 GCF_000164805.1 Carlito syrichta
GGGTGGTTTCATGAATTCCTGGACCATGTATGAAGTGCTTCTGCCACACCAGCCTCCATGCCACAAGGAGCTGTAGGATGTGCATAGTCGGACACATGGGGCTCACAGGAAGAGACGTCCACAGGGGGGTGGGGCAGTGACAGCTTGGCTGCTGCAATGAGGCTGAGATATCAGGACTCCTCTCGCCCTCACCCCAACTCCAGCGGCTTGCGTGGGCATCCCTTAAAGAGCATCTTTGTCCGGGCAGAGAGCAGGTTTCCGAGATCATCAGGATGCAGAGGAACATTGTACAAAGTGGTGGAATGTTAGAGAATGTGCTCAGCAGTCAGCAGGGATTCCAGAGGCTGAGCAGGGGGTCTTGGGAGAGACAAGAGACCTCCTAACAGCCCCTCCTCGCCGTCTGCAGGGCGTGCTGGTGCAGCAGCAGGCATTGCCTCTATAAACCATGCACACGGAGAGGAATAACTTAGAGGACAGTGCTTCGCTCATGCAACCCAAATGCTACA
>NW_007024345.1:0-738 GCF_000164805.1 Carlito syrichta
CTGGGCCCAGTAGGTCGAGGCTGCAGTGAGCCATGATCCTGCCACTGCACTCCGGCCTGGGTAACAGAGTGAGACCCCGACTCTAAACAAATAAACACACAAACAAGCAAATAAAATGAGAGGGTGGGCTAGATGCTGTTTACCTTGAGTGCCCCAAAGACCTGTCTAGACGGCAGCATTTAGGAGACCCAAGCCTCCTCTCTCTGATAAATGACTTGTGTGCGGATTTTACAATCTTATCAGCTGTACCATTGGATTTGGTGCCTTTGCAAATAGCCTATCACGATGGTAAAGCAAGTTAGGAGTTGCAAAAGTTCCCTTTGTGGGATCTTGGGGCAGGGGGAGCCTTTGAGGGAATTCAGGCATGCCTGCTACTCCACTTGGAAGGAACTCACAGCCACCATCTGGCCTTCCTGAAGTGAGGTTCAGGGTGCCTCAAGGGGCCGGGGGGGGTTCTAGGTAGACCTTGACTATAGTTTCCACCAACTGCAGACTTCCTTCCCTCCCTCCCTCTCTTCCTCCCTCCCTTGTTCCCTCCCGCCCGCGCTTTCTTTTTCACAGACAGAGTCTGGCTCTGTCGTCGAGGCTGGAGTACAGTGGCACAATCACAGCTCAAGGCAGCCTGGAGCTCCTTGGCTTCAGTGATCCTCCCACCTCAGTCTCCCAAATAGCTGGGATGACAGGCACGTACCACCACGCCCAGCTAATTTTTGTATTTTTTGTAGAGACGATATCTCA
>NW_007024346.1:0-504 GCF_000164805.1 Carlito syrichta
AGGCTGCCTAATTAAGTCCGCTGGCTAGCCAGCTGGCCAGCATGCTAGCTGGCTAGCTGGCACCTTAGCCTGCAAGCCAGCGAGGTAGTTAGCTAGTTAAGCCAGATGTCTAGCAGTGTAGCCAAACATCTGGCTAGCTAGTTAAATCAGCTGGCAAGCCAGCTATCTAGCCAACTTTCTAGTCAGCTACTTAAATCAACTAGCTATCCAGCTAGCTAGTTAAGTCAGCTAGCTAGACAGCAAGATAGCTTGTTTGGTATCCAGTTATGTCAGCTAGCCACCTAGCAAATCAACTAGTTACTTAGCCATTAGTTACTTAGCTAACTAGTCGGCTAGAAACTCAGCTAGCTGGTCATGTAACTAGTGGGATAGCTCGCTTTCCATCAGGTCAGCAAACTAGTCGGCTCCCTTTCCTGCCAACTTGTCAGCAAACTGGTCAGCTTTTTCGCCAGCCAACAGGTCAACTAACTTGTCAGCTCTCTCACAGGCCAACAGGTTAGCTAG
>NW_007024347.1:0-501 GCF_000164805.1 Carlito syrichta
GAAAAACAAAACCAAAAAAAAAAAAAAAAACAAACCGCAAACAAACAAAAAAAGTCTATTTAAAAAAAGAAAAAAAAAATCAATAATAATTTAAAATCTATTTTAAAAAAAGTGCTAAAGAGAGATCTTTGAATAATTTAAACATGTATGAGAAATTATTTTTCACAACATTACACAATTTTTGTAGGTCTTGTAAAGTGTCGTAAATAAATGGGGGGCCATATTGCATTTATGGATAATACGTTATAATAAGAATGTCATTTCTCCTTAGACTAATTTTTAAGTTTCTGTATTTCTAATGAGATTACCAATAGATATCTGCATGGAATTTGTGAAATTGTACTGAAATTCACACTGAAGAAAGTAAAGAGAATAAATTTTAAGGAAAGTGATACCTTGGCCATTGTTTTGTTAAGTACTGGTCAGGCCATGTGCTCTTTGAGCTATGGCCACCATGTTTTCTTACCTTTGGCTTCCTCCTCTACCTTGGGGAGGTAAATC
>NW_007024348.1:0-852 GCF_000164805.1 Carlito syrichta
CGGGAGCGGCCACTGCCCTCCAGTCTGGGTGACCGAGTGAGACTCCAACTCAAAAAAAAAGAGTAGTCTGAGTTCTGGCAGGCAGTGTTGCCTTCATAACCACTATTAAAATATTATTTTCCTCCCATGCAAAAGATCCATTTGCCTTTATTTGGGAATTGGCAGTGTTAAGAGGCTGCACATTTTCTAGGCTCTCGATTGTGTCTTCTTACCGTTTTCTTACATATCTTTTTTTTCTTATATGTCTTCTTAATTCAATAGCCACAAAGTTATTGTACATTGAATAAAGTAAAAAAATATAGCAGTTTCCAACAAACACATATTTTCCTTAAGTAACTGCTACACTTATATGACTTTGAACATGGGTGAATGTGTGAGAGCACATTCTATGTGTAAATGGCTTTAAGTTCTCTAGAAGGGTTATTTTTGTGTTGGGTGACCAGATGGTTTCTCCTTGGCCTTTAAGAAGGTACTGTAGACCCGTCTTCTGCCTTCTGAGATTGCCAAAGGAGTCTTGGAAGTATTCCTGGCTAAAGTCATAGTTTCTACGTAGCTTTCATCAGAAAGAGGCCCATAGAGTCCCCAGGTGCATGGACTGCGGTCAGCGTGAGGTGACCAACAGAGTAAGTTAGCAGGTCCAGGAAGTGTGCCCTGTGGGTCTGGGTCCAGTCTACATTTCATTTCTTTATTCTGTAGCCAGAGCCTGTGTGTGGTTGAAGTCTAGAGATACATGAGCATGTAGGGGCAGAGGTGGACAATGAGGCCATAAGATCCGCAGTATAAAACTGGACAATAGTGCTGGTATGACCAACATGGAGATTTGGCCGTCCCGACAAATCGCCACTTTCTACC
>NW_007024349.1:0-530 GCF_000164805.1 Carlito syrichta
GGACCTCTGACCATCCCAGGTTGAGTGGGTTAACTCACATGCAATTAACCATACTAACTCTTAATGCTGTAATCTCTGGAGAAAGATGAATAGAGTATTATCAGGCTACCTAGGGAGTAACATAAAAATATAAAATAATCATTATGTATTTGATCTATATTCTTTAATCCTTAATCTGAAATGGATGGTATTAATAATCTTTAGAAAGAAGTTTTGTTGTATTTGCATTGCTAATATTTTGTTGAGAATTTTTGCATCTGTTCATGAAAAATGATCTGTACTTTTCTTGTAATGTCTTGTGAGTGGTTTTGATAATTAGGGTAACACTGACTTCATAGAAGCTCTTCCGGAAAATGGAAGCAGAGGGAATACTTCCCAATTCATTCTGTGAGGCTACAATTACCCTTGTGCTAGAAAGTGAGCCCCAGTGTAAACTAGGGCCTTGCAAAGATTTTGATGTGTCCTTGAAGGTTCAACCTTGGTAACAAACATACCGCCTTGGTGAGGGAGCTCAGGTGAGCAGTGTTGAT
>NW_007024350.1:0-1107 GCF_000164805.1 Carlito syrichta
ATGAATAATAAAGTATACTCATTGTGGTTCAGAATGTTTGGTGCCAATAAGTTTTTTTTTCTTTTAAATGTATAACATTTTAATATTCTCTAATAAACACCTAAGCATAGTTAGCATTAAATACAGATGTACAATCGTGTTAAGATTATTGTTTATTTTTTCATATAGTTTTTTTTCTTATTCTTGTTTCTGTCAACAAGTCCAACAGATGGCAATTTGTCAAGTGCCAATTATACATATGGTACCTACTTATACAAGAGGGTGCCTGTCACTAGACCTCTCTTCCAAAAAGTGGAAAAGCCACAGAATGTTCTCAGAAAGATGGCAAATCGATTTTAAAGTTCTGTGTTCTTCAGCAAACAAAAATGCAGCCAACTGTATTAATCCCATAGAGAGCCATTTTACAAAGCCCTAAAGTGTTTGTTTGTTCGTTTGTTTTTAATAACTAAAGCTCTAGTTGAATCAAAATTTCCAAGTATTGGTCTGACTATTAAACCACTTCCTTTTTTGGGAAGAGAGGAGGGGATATAAATCAATTAATTTTGATGTATTTTGTCTTCTTTTTAAAAAATCACCCTGAAAACCTAATGGCAGCAATATATGAACAGAAATGAACAATTTCAAAGTACATGTGAAGAAACATTTTAAATATCTAATCATCGGTATTTAATTATATAAATATAACTAAAACTGGAATATTTTTGGTCTCAGAATCTATACTTGCCTGTATCAAACTCTCAGAAATTTTAAGCAATCAAGTGAGAAAAAAAAAGAGCAAATGATAGTTTTAAATACTAAAGAGCATTAAATAGTCATATGTAAGTTATGAGGTCCTTATTACAAAAAAGTAGTTGAACCAAAAAAAACCCTCTTAGAATAACATCTGCTGGAAATCAGACAAGAATTTCATAGAAAGTAGCTAAAATAAATTAAAAATAAAATAAATTTGTTTTGCATTTTATATAAAAATTGAAGGTAAAATGATAAAATTACGGGAACTGCATGCTAATCTTTACCATTTAAAATAAAACAGGGATTCTAGAAAAAGCATTTTGAGTGTTTGTGTCCTCAGATTGACTGTACCTTGCTGTTGCTGCTTTGCTTGGT
>NW_007024351.1:0-628 GCF_000164805.1 Carlito syrichta
AGCTCACCTGCTAACACTACTCTGTCATCATTTAGCACGAGCAGTTCACCAGGCCTGAGACTGGTTGCCTTGGAAGCAGCCCGTGTGGTTTTGGAGAAAGAGCTGAGCTGGGACACAGGAGCCCGTATCGGTGTGAGCTCGGACTCCAGCTTTTCATGCCACAGAGCCGAGGTCCCTGCCGGTAGCCGCTCCCGTGGACTGGAGGATCTTTAGGGCTCCGTGAACTCTCTCACCTGTGGGGGTTTCTTTCAATCCTGCATCTAGGGACCTCCCAGCGTGGGCGTGATTTGCACTGGGTGCTTTCTCTCCATTCACTCAACACGTTACGACAGAGCAGAAATCGACTGAACCCTATTCTAGGAGATGGGGCCACGAGGAGACCAAGGCAGACATACACATGTTTTGCCTCTCAGAGTGAGGTCTCGCTCCAGCTCGCAGATTCAGCCCAGGTAACTTAGGCACGTGCGCACCGTCAACAGCTAGTGACTGGCAGAGCTCTGTCTCTACTAGCCTCCCAGGACAGGAGGGAGTCTGACACCTTCTCGAAGGGATCAACCTGAGGCAGGTGGAGGAGGGGAGCAGAGGGTCAGAGGTGCCTGGCTAAGGAGCGACTCTGACTTCACTTCCT
>NW_007024352.1:0-490 GCF_000164805.1 Carlito syrichta
ACAAATAACTAAGGAGGCACAGACACAAAGGAAGAAGAAACAGTAACTGGTGTACCCATCATAGAGGAGGTGTAGTCACTGGGCACCTATTACTGAGTAAGACCAGTCACCGGGACAGCCAACACAGAAAAGGGCCAGCCACTGAGGCACCCATCACAATGGAAGGCCAGGGCCTGTGGCATCTATCACAGAGAAGGGGCAATAACTAATGTACCCATAATAAAGGATGGCTAGTCACTGGGTCATCAAACATAGAGGTGGGTCATTCATGAGGGCACCCCTCACAAAGTAGAACTAGTCACTAATATCCCAACACAGAGAAGGGTTATTCACTATGGTATCCTTAACAGAGGAGTCATGGAGGCACCAGTTATGGAGAAAGACTTTCACAAAGATTAAAGATTATATTGGAGGCACAGTCAATATGGCATCAATCACAAATATGGCTTAGTACTGATGCATTAAAAATGGAGAACTATTCACAGGGGCG
>NW_007024352.1:1345-2003 GCF_000164805.1 Carlito syrichta
TCACTGGACACCCTTAGGTGGTGTCTGGAAAAATTTTGACCCTGTCATCCTCGGTGAATGAGGAACTGAGGCCGGGGACTGCATACTTGGGAATAAATTGCTTGCTGGGTGTGCCTGCACATCAGACACCTGATCTTGCAAGATCATAATTAACGTCTTGCTTCTGCTGTACTCCACGTCTATGTCCATACTTTGAATGTGGACACGTGAATTCATTTCCTACTATTTGGGGGCTCCTCTCAGATAATGTGAAACAATGGGAAGGGAACCCCAGCAGAGAGAGAAAGACACATCCCACACAATTCTGGGTGGCCTAGTCTGCTTGGGTGTCTTGGCTTCTCTCAGAAATGCAGGTAAGTTCGAGACTATTGTTCCAGAGGCAGTGAAAGTGACACACAGGAGAAATAAAGTAGACAACCTCGTGGATGAGGCAAGGTAGGAACAATTGGACTGTAAGTTTTGTCTTAGAGGTTGTGGAATTCTCAGAGTTTGAGTGTGTGTGTAACTGAGATGTATCATAAATATAAAGTGAGTGAATAGTTCCTTACTCCGGAAAGGGAAGAAGCGAATCTCAGGGAGTGCAAGAAACTTCTGGCGCATGCGCGTGCATGTGCGCTTGTGCTTGTGTGTGTGTGTGTGTGTGTGTGTGTGTGTGTGT
>NW_007024352.1:2023-6334 GCF_000164805.1 Carlito syrichta
CAGCCACCTGAGCAAAAGAACCCATATGTAGATTCTGGGTGGGGCAGTAATAATCAAAACAATGAAACCAAAGTGCACAGAGAGTTGATACTTAAGGGAATCAGGAAATCAACCCCAAGGTCTCAGAATGTGTCTAAAGTTTTTAAGGCCAAACAAGATAAAATAGAAACTCCAACTGCCTTCCTAAAGAGACTTGGAGACTAGACTCAGAGGACCCAGTTAGACAGGGTCTTCTAAATGTTAGTTTTATTACCCAGAACTAACCTGATGTTGTCAAAAAGTTGCAGAAACGAAGAGTAGAATGAGAAATCAATAGAAGAATTCATTAAAGAGGCACAAAAAATGTTTTTTAAATGGGTTGAAGTAAAGGGGAGGAGAAAAGAAAAAAAAGTCAGTCTCAGTGGCTCAGCCTGTAATCTCGCACCTTTGGGAGGCTGAGGTGAGTGGATTGCCTGAGCCCACGGGTTCGAGGCCCGCCTGGGCAGTGAGACCTCATCTCTACAATAAATCAAAAAATCAGCCAGGTGTGGTAGCGCATCCCTGTAAATCCCGCTACTTGGAAGGCTAAGGCGGAAAGATCACCGGAGTCCAGCAGGTCGAGGCTGTGGTGGCCGGGAGTGGCCACTGCACTCCAGTCTGGGCAACAGAATGAGACTCCAAGAAAGAAAAACGTAAGGAAAGTTATGGATATGAAGGTGTACTTTTACTTATAAAGAAAAAAATTCTGTATATGAAAAGATTTTATGTAATAAAATTGTGTCATAAAATCACGGTTATTAAAAAAAAAAAACAGGCTTGTCATCAGTGGTATATGGAAATCAGGATAAGGTTTAAAAATGGGAATATATGAAAGAAATCTTAGTGTACAATTAAGTTTGCAGTAACTTTTTCTCCAGTTCTAACTGCTGGTATGCCTTGAAATGTTTATCATTACTTAGAAAACTGAGCTTTGAAAGAGGTCACAATATATTTGCTTAACTTTCCAGGATATCAGAGGCTGAAAGTACCTTAAAACAAGTTACAATATGTATAAAATAATTTAAATATCTAATAACTCTGTTTAGTGAAGGCACGCAAAATATCAATCCAGAAAAAAAGTAATTGAAATTGGTTACCATTTACCAAAGTGAAAGAGGGAATTCAGAAAGTTTTTAGACATAATAGGCTATTGCAAATTATGGATTGACTCTTATGCTTGGACACCAAAAGATTAATACTTTAAGGTGTTAAAGGGAGATCTGAATCCTCTCCAATGGACTGCTGAAGAAATACCAGTTCTAGAAGGTCTAAAAAAAATCTGTAACCACAATCACAGCTTCTATTTTAGCGCTCCCATTTTTAGAAAAGAGCTTTCACTTGTTGGAGACTGTTGATCAGAGTGCAGCAATAGGAGTGCTTACATAAAGAAGGGTAGAAAGAAGAAACCAGTTGCTTTAATGTTCAAATTATTAAATCGTATGTCTAGGGGTTAGTCTGAATGTGTTCAGGCTGTAACAACCACTGCATTTTTAGTAGAAGATAGTCAGAAATTGGCTTTCAGAGAAATCTTCACGGTCATTACCCCCACATCAGTCTGGGCTAAACTAAAACAAAGAGCTGGGCATTTACTGAAATATTCCCAAATTATGAACTATGAGGTTATATTATTGGAAAAGAATATATATATATTTTTTGAGTTGGAGTCTCACTCTGTCGCCCAAACTGGAGTGCAGTGGCCACTCCCAGCCACCGTAGCCTCAACCTGCTGGGCTCCAGTGATCCTTCCACCTCAGCCTTCCAAGTAGCCGGAATTACAGGCATGCACTACCACGCCCGGCTGATTTTTTGATTTATTGTAGAGATGATGTTTCGCTGCCCAGGCGGGCCTCAAACCCGCGGGCTCAGGCAATCCACTCATCTCAGTCTCCCAAAGGCACGGGATTACAGGCTGAGCCACCAAGTCCAGCTAGGAAAAGAATAATTTAATGCAAACCACAGTTCCCTGCCTCAAGGTAGCGTGCTTTTTAAGCATCAAGGAGAAAAGGATTCAAGAGAAATTAGGTCATAATGTCTGGATATTATTAAATACCAAACCAACCCCCCCCCAAAAAAAGTCCAGACTTGTGGAAAATGCCACTGCATGCCATTATTAAACTATTCATAAAGGAGTCATCCATAATAATTGAAGAAAAAAGAGCATAACAGCTGTGTTATTGAGGGAGATCAGTTGTCTACCTGTGAGAAGTGAAGATTACCTAACAAATGGTCTACACAAACTTTTGAACCTTGGGCCCTTAATCAGGCTCTGAAATTGCTTACAAATAATACAGTCACCAAAATGCTCTCATAAACAGTAAGGAAAAGGAATCGGTTCGTGGGAAATTGATAAAAGAGATTCTAAAAATTAATTTCTCCCTTCTGAAATTGCAATAAAACGTAACAATAGTCATTGGAAAGGAGCCTTTAAAGCAGTTGACAACGGCCTGATTGACAAAATAGCCAAGAGGTTTGCCTAAGAATGTGAGACTAAACTCTTGAGCCTCACCCCAACATACCTATAGCCACCATTAAATTGAAATGTACTGAAGAAGAAATCAAGGGAATGGGAGAACTAGGGACTTCTCCAAATAAAGAGGGGAGATAGTTTCTCCCAAATGGGAGAAAGATGGTAAGTAAACCAACTATTAGAGAACCAAAGGCCATATTACATAAGGAGAGTCATCGGGGATTTCAGGCAATATGTGATGTACTTCTAAAAATGTATGGGTGTGTGGGCATATACACTATCACTAAGTAAGTCTGTTGAGACTGTATCACCTGTCAAAAGATAAACAAAACGGTCATTAAAAAGTCAATGAAAGGGGGAAGATTCCCCAGGCCTGAGCCCATTCCAAGGTATCCAAATTTACTTTACTGAATTGACTAAGACTGGAAAGCTCACATATCTACAAGCAATTGTTAACCATTTCATTAGATAGATGGAGGCCTACTCTTTAACAACTGTAATAGTAAAGTCAGTAATAAGGTTCTTTTGGAATAGGTGATTCCTAGGTCTAGCCGTATAAAAAATATTGATTCAGATTATGGGAGTCACATTAGCTTAAAACTGTTACAAGTGGTAATGGGACTCTGCAGGTACATTGGGATTTTCTTAGACCTTTGCATCTACTGTCTTCTGGAAAAGTAAAAAAAAAGATTGAAACTCTTAAAAAATATTTGTCTAGGCCAAGTGCTAAGGCTCAATCCTGTAATCCCAACCCTTCGGGAGGCTGAGGTGAGGGGACTGCCTGAGCCCATGGGTTGCAAAACAGTCTGGGCAAATTGATGAGACCTCATATCAATAGTAAATGAAAAAATTAGATGGGAGTGTAGTTTCCACCTGTAGTTCTGGCTATGTAGAAGGCTGGGGTGGAAGGATCTCCTGAATCCAGCAGGCTGATGCTGGGGTGGTCAGGAGTATGCTACTGCACCCCAAACTTGGTGATGGAGAGAGACTGCAACTCAAAAACAAAAACAAAAAGCGGAACAAAAATAATTGACCAAATTAATGCTAGAAACAAAGTTGCCCTGGACAAAGTTTCTCCATATAACCCTCCTCAGTAACAGGACAGCTCCTTGAAAAAATCTGAACTTGTCACTCTATGAGTTACTATGTGGATAACCATATTTAGCGAGAGCAACACACTTGTCCACTATAGAAATGGAAGATAAGTTTCTGAGAGAAAATATACAAGCCATCTCCTATACCTTATCTTACCTCACATTAAAAGGGCTTCTTGCTCAGACTCCTCCTCTCGAGCTTGTCGTTCATTACTTCGAGTGTGGTGACTTGGTGCTGAACAACATATGGAGAGAGGACAAGATTCAACCAAAGGGAGAAGATCTGTATCAAGTGTTTCTGACGACTAAAACTGTTGACCGAATGGCAGTGAAAGGATAGACTCATTAAACTAGGATCAAAACGGCACCTAAGAACTCCCAGGAATATAACATGAGGTGGGAAATGTCTCAAATGGTGAGTCAACTTCATAAAGTAGGGCTAAGGAGGACCCAACTATGAATTATTCTTTATGAATAATATGATTATATTAATTATATTAATCATATTATTCGTTATGAATCTTCCAACTGGTGATGGAGAGACATGGGAGCACTTAATGAGTGCATACCAAAGTCTAGGGATTTGGGGGTTAACTTGTCAAGCTTGTTATTATGTAACTAAGAGTTTATCTCCCCAAACTATTAAATTTAATGTATGTAAAATATTATAATGTGGAAATAGAAATTACCAAAGGCTACTTTCCCACAAGGATGAATAACTGTGCTATGTCC
>NW_007024352.1:6759-7302 GCF_000164805.1 Carlito syrichta
GTTCCAGTAGAGGATTTGCCCTCAGGCTAGTTGAATGTAAGAAACCAACCAGCCCAGTACCAAGTGAAGGTCCAATAATCAAGTATAGTGCCCCAGCAATAATGCTAGGAGAGGACTATATCAAAGTCAAGAATCTTAGACAAACTTTAGAAATTAAAACAGGTTATGGAGGCACAAATATCTGGGTAGAATGGATTAAATATTCAGCATCTGCTTAAAATAAGATGAATTGCTATGCATATGCTGCAGGATGACCACAGGCACAGGAAGTCCTGTTTCTCATTGACTGAGACACAGACACCACCGGCATAAATTACATGATGACTCCATACAAAGACAGAGCTGCCTGGGGAAATGAGGCTTATAAAATCCTGTCACAAGAAGGGATCAGTTGTTCAGTCTGTTATCCTGCACTTTGGGAGGCTGAGGTGAGTGGATAGCCTGAGCCCGCGTGTTCGAGACCTGCCTGGGCAATTTGGTGAAACCTCATCTCTACAATAAATCAAAAAATAGCCGGGCGTGGTAGCACGCGCCTGTAGTTCC
>NW_007024352.1:7328-8575 GCF_000164805.1 Carlito syrichta
CACGTTGGTCCAACTGGCTAGTCCATTTACCCTGGCATTCCATCCAACATCCAAGAGCACTCAAACTCCTCACCAATTTCATAGAGCACTACAAGTGTCCTTTAACTTGAATGTGTTCATTGGCTCCATAATGCAGCCCAGGGAAGTCCCTAATGAATTCAAACCTGGAAATCTAATATCTGCAGTGTTCAAGTCTGAATGTTTTTGATGGTCTACTATTAATAAAAATGTAAATTGAATTAACTATATTTGCAACAATCAACAAATTTTTATAAACTATACTAGGGATGTCCTTCAAGGAGTAGCTAGCCATGGTATACTTCCAGCAGGATGACCTGGAAGAATAGAATAGCATTGAACATACTATTAGCTGAAAAGGAAGAGATTTTTGTCATGCTGGGAGAAAAAGGTTGCAGCTTCATTTCAAATATTACTGCCCAACATGGGAAAATCTTTCAAATATTACAGGGGTTAATGCCCCTGACTGAAAAGTCTGGTGTTAACAATCCTTTTACATACTGGCTAGAATATGGTTGGAAAAATTTTAAAAAGTATGGTCACCTATGTTTTCACATCTCGGGTTATAATTGCTGGAATTTCAACCACTATTATGTGCAGTATTATCACTTGCATGATGGTCTGGCACAAAGCCTTATTTAAAAAGCTATAACAAGCAAATGTCTGTGGCTTATACACAAAATAATCTCCTACTTTTGCATTAAAAAATCATGAAAAGGAGAATCTATACTTACTTGGCATGTTTTAACAACAAGGTAAATAAAATTAAAATAAATCAATTTTTAAAAGGGGACGTAAGATTGATATCAACTCCTCCTTAAATGTCTTGTAGAATTCTGCTGGAAAGCCATCTGGTCCAGGACTTTTTTTGTAGGTAGTTTTCTTATTACGTAGTCAATTTCCTTGATTGTTATTGGTCTATTTAGGGTGTCAATTTCTTCTTGTTTCAACCTAGGCAGGTTGTGTGATGACAGAAAGTCCTCCACTTTCTTAAGGTTTTCAAGTTTGTTTCCATACAAGTGTACATAGTAGTCTCTAATGATCTTTGTATTTCTTCATGGTCAGATGTGACTTTATCTTTAGTGCTTCTGATTGTGCTTATTTGGGTTTTTTCTCTCTTTTTCTTGGTCAGTTTAGCAAGGGGACAATCAATCTTGTTTATCCTTTCTAAGAACCAGCTTTTTGTTTCATTGATTTTTTTTGTATTATATTTTTGTCTTCTATGTCCT
>NW_007024352.1:9128-11912 GCF_000164805.1 Carlito syrichta
ATGGAACTAAAGTCTATAATACTGAGTGACCTCTCACAGAAACAAAGATCTGAGTATCACCTGTTCTCACTCATATAGTTAACCTTCATCATCCAATGTATTATCATAAGAAAATGAATGACAGTGGTGGGAAACTATGGGGGGGGAGGGAGATGGCATTAATGGTAGTAAATATCTGTCTGGGGACAGGGAGACACCTCTTATCAACAGGGGTGACTGAACGAAGCATATTTGTATACCTAACCCTTAACTGTACCTCACAATTTATAATTTTAAAAATGATTATAAAAAAGGAAAGGTAATTATAAAAGAAGATAGATAATTCCATTTTATAACATGAAAAGAAGTCTGGTAACATGACTAAGAGTACATACCAAAGACCAGACGTGACCAAAAGGCTCATTAGAACAAAGGTGGGCATGGTAACAGCAACATTAGGGAAACGAAACTTACTCAGAAATGAGGAATCTCAAACCCTCGAATCAAATAGGAACAAGTACTTATTTTGACATTATTTGAACTAAAAACCCCCTTAGTCAACATCTGGAACAAATTTTGACCTTGCAACTCTTGATCAATGCAGAACTGTGAGATGGACTGGCATACTAAGAAATAAATTGCTTACTGTAACTACTCTGGGTGTTCCTGTGCATCAGAAACCCAAACTTGCAAGACCATCATTAAAGTTTAGCTGCTGCTGCACTCCACATCTCTGTGTTCATCCTTGAATTTTCAATGGGTGAGTTCGTTTCTCACATAGGGACATCTCCCACAGAGAAGAGCTAATTGCTTAGACACATCAGGGAAGGACTTGTCTCTGTGGTACCATTATGAGAGGAGGGTTTTTCACAGGGGAACCCATTATGTAGAGTTCTAGTCAAAAGGGCAATCATCACAGAGGACTAGTCACTGGTGTATCCATCACAGGGGAGATGTAATCACTGAGAACCCATAACAGAGGAGCACCAGTCACTGGGACAACCATCACAAAAGAGGACCAATCACAGGGTCACTCATAACAAAGGAAGGCCACTCACTGAGGTGTCTAGCACAGAAGGTCAGTCACTGGGGCAACCATAACACAGGAAGATCTGTTACTGAGGCTACCATCACAAAGATGGGCCAGTAATGGGAACAAGTCACTGGATGAGGACAAGTCACTGGAATCTTCAACACTTATAAGGGCTAGTCATTGTGCTGCTTATAACTGAGAACACCAAGTCACTATGGAACCCATTATGGAGGCTGGCCAGTCATTAGGAGAACCTTCACAATGAGGGAATACTCACTGGGCCAACCATTATGGTCAAAGACCAGTAACAAGAACACCTATTATAAAGGAGAACCAGTCATTGGGGTATCCATAATGGAGGAGATCCAGTAACTGGGGCACCTACTGTGGAGTAGGCTCAGTCTCTTAGTTGTCAATTCAAAAGGAAGGCCTATCACTGGCACACTCATAATAAAGGAGGACCAGTCACTGGGACACCTATCAAAGAAGAGAGTCAATCACTGGGGCACTTATTATGGAGGAGGTCCTGTCACTGAGGCAACTATCACAGAGTTGATCCAGTTACTGGACACCCATCACAGAGATGAGTCAGTGTCTGGGACACTTAGCACAGAGAAAGTCTAGTCAATTGAGCATCCATTGTGAATGAGGATTAGTCACTGAGGCATCCATCACAGAGGGGGCCCAGTCAATGAGGAACCCAATAGAAGGAGGGTCAGTCACTCAGGCACTCATCACAGAAAATTATTCACCTGGACACACTTCACCCTGGACACACAGTCACTGAGACAATTATCACAGAGAAGGGACAGTCACTTGGGCACACATCAGAAAGGATGCTCAGTAATTGGGGTACCCATTAGGAGGGTCACTCTCTGGGGCACTGATCACAGAGAAGTTCCTGTAACTGGGAGACACATAAGAGAATAGTTTTTTTTTCCAGTGGGTCACTGATCTAGAAGATGTCTATTTATGAGAGAACCCATTATAGTGGAGGACCAATCGTTTTGACACCCATCACAGTGTCTAGTCGCTGGGACACCAAAATTGAGAACCAGTCACTGGTGCACCCACTATAGAGGAGGCATAGTCACTGGAACACCAATTACAAAGTAGAACTTATCATTGTAAAACCTACAAGAAAGGGATACCATTCAATAAGGCACCCATCACAGAAGAAAACCATTCTCTGTGGCACAACTTAGGGAGGAGACAACGTCACTGAGGCAACTGTCACAGAGGAGAATCAGCCACTGATACATCTATTACAAGGGAGTGTCTTTATCTGGGCTTCCAGAACAGAGGAAGAAGAAGACAGGGGGCCCAATTGCAAAAGAGATGCTGCCACTGCATCACCACTTAGTGGAGCACCCAGGAAAGAAGAGGGTCGCCATTGGAGCACCTATTATGAAGGAGGTTACTGAGACAACTAACACTGAAGAGTGCCAATTACTGCAACACTTATCACAGAAGAAAGCCTGTGTATGGAGCACCCAAAACAGAAGAGGCATGGTCACCAAGGCAACTATCACAGAGAAGAGCCAGTCAAGAGGAACCCATTACAGAGGAGTGTTAGCGACCAGGGAACACATCATAAAGGTGGCCCAGTCACTGGGAAATCAGTTAAAGGAACATCAATCACTGTGGCACTGATCACAAAAGAATATCAGTCACTGGGGCACCCATGAGAGAGAAGGACTAATAATTGGGGGACTGATCGCTGAGTAAGTCTGGTCTCTGGGGCATCCCTGCTAGTGTAAGGCTAGTCTCTG
>NW_007024353.1:0-608 GCF_000164805.1 Carlito syrichta
GTCTCTACCATAAATCAAAAATGAGCCAGGCATGGTAGCACGTGCTGAGGTTCCAGCTACATGGAAGGCTGAGGTGGAAGGGTAGCCAGAGCCCAGCCAGTCGATGCTGGAGTGACTGTGAGCATGTCACTGCATTCCAGCCTGGGTGACAAAGTGAGAGTCCAACAAAAATAAAGAAAGAGGGAAGGAAGGAAGGGGAAGGAAGGAAGGAAGGAAGGAAAGAAAGGAAGGAAGGAAGGAAGGAAAGAAAGAAAGACAAAAGACAAGAAAGAAATGCACGGCTCCAGACTAAAGAATCAGCAGTTACCCTTAGAGTTCCAGCTGTCTTCAGTTCTCACTCGTGCTTTGTATCTTGGTTCCATCTTTTGAGCTCTATGGATTTCCCTTACTTAACTGATCACTAGCTCAATTTAAAAAAGATTTTAGAAAACGTATTTTCCAGCTTTTTTTTAAGACTTCTGTAATGTGAGTGCTTGTCTCAATGGCAAAGTTTAATGTATTATTTTTTTAAATGGATAAGTCATTATTATGGTTCATTTAGAAATACAAATCTTCAGGAGTTGCAAAAACTAGAGATAACATAACCACTGTAAAATTTTGGAATTAAA
>NW_007024354.1:0-1659 GCF_000164805.1 Carlito syrichta
CTGCCTCCACTTGAGGTCACCGAGGGAAAGCCGGAGGGGGGCGTCTTCCAGCCCTGAGGCCCAACTCGAGCCAGAGGCGGGCGGGCATGTCCTGCCTCCCCACCTCTCTTTCCAAGGGCAGGAAGATGGAGCGCCGGGGCTTGACGTCGCCTGGCTTTTGGCCATTTTCGGCCTTTCTGGGCTTCCTGAATGGGAAGCCCAGGTTCTTTCTTTTTAGCCCCTCTACTTTTTTTTTTCTGAGTCGGAGTCTCACTCCATCGCCCAGGCTGGAGGTCAGGGGCACGCTCCCGGCCGCCGCAGCCTCGACCTGCTGGGCTCCAGCGATCCTTCCGCCTCAGCCTTCCAAGAAGCTGGAACTACAGGCACGCGCCACCACGCCCGGCTTATGTTTTTATTGATTTATTGTAGAGACGAGGTCTCGTCAAGTTGCCCGGGCGGGTCTCGAACCTGCGGGCTCAGGCCACCTTCTCTCTCACCTCGGCCTCCCATAGTGCTGGGATGACAGGCTGAGCCACCGAGCCCGGCTCTTTCTACTTTTCTAAATAGACGTAGGGTTATGATTTGTCCTCCCAGGGCTGCTTTGGCCACAATCTGGGGTTGGGATGCTGTTTATGTCCTGGTAGTCAGAGTTAACAATGAGGGATTTTTATTATCTGATTAATTTTACTTTTTAAATTTTTTTTGTGAGTTGGAGTCTCACTCGGTCGCCCAGATGGAGTGCAGTGGCCGCTCCCGGCCACTGCAGCCTCGACCTGCTGGGCTCTGGCAATCCTTCCACCTCAACCTTCCAAGTAGCCGGAACTACAGGCAAGCACTACCACACCTGGCTGATTTTTTATAGAGATGAGGTTTCGCCAAGCTGCCCGGGCTGGTCTTGAACCCACGGGCACACTCGCCTGGGCCTCCCAAAGTGCTGCGATGACAGGCTGAGCCACCGAGCCCGGCCTAAACACAAAATTTAAAAAGTAGCCGGGTGTGGTGGTGTGCACCTCTAGGCCCAGCTAGTCGGGAGGTTGAGGCGAGAGGACCACTCAAGGCCAGGAGTTGGAGGCTGCAGTGAGCTGTGATTGCGCCACTGCAAGCTCCGGCCTGGCTAACACTGCAAGATCCTGCCTTAAAAAAAAAAGACCCCAGGGAAAAGGGGTCCTACATCTCAGGACCCTCCAGAGAGAAAGGGGACCAACATCCCTCCCGGTATCCTGTCTTCCTTTCTACAAGCGCTCATTGAGCACCTACTGTGTACCAGGCCTGTTCTAGGAACTGAGGACACACCTGTGACCCGGAGGAAGCGCCCTGCTTGTCAGAATCGCTACTGAGTCAACCCCGCAGCTCGGGACCCCCACAGGGAGGGGGCCGCAGCAGGAAGGGGGCGGGGAGGTCGGCCAAGGGACGGCGGAACCAAAGCGCTCCGGGAACGCGAGCCCGGACCGTACTTCCCGCAGCCGGCGCGACTACAATTCCCAGGAGGCCCTGTGGCTCCAGACCGGCTTCCTGCGCCCCGGGGGCCCGCGCAGCGCCTGCCGGGATACGTAGTCCCCGCCGCGGTCACCCCCAACCGGAAGTCCCGCTGCGTCCGCGCCGCCAGCCCCACCTCCTTCTATGTCCTCCGTCCAGTTGCGGCTGCTACTCGTGGGAGAGCTGGGCGAGGTGTAGTAGTCG
>NW_007024355.1:0-481 GCF_000164805.1 Carlito syrichta
CGGCTTCCCCTGCCCTGGGGCCCGGAGAGGCTGTGGACGGGTGGGTCTCCAGCGAGCTCGCTGGGCCGGGGAGCAGAAACCGACTTCCCTGCCGGATAGGGGACACACCTCACACTTTGACAGCAGAGGCTGCAGAGACAACGTGGGCTCACGCGACACGTCTGCCCTTCCCGGCAGCACGTGAGTCAGCCCGGAGCACGTGTGACCCGGAGTCCATCCTGGTCACGAGTGGTGGCTCCAGCGCCAGCCGTGTCGCACCCTCGAGGACCGCCCGGGATCAGAGGCCGCCCCGCCTAGACGCTCCATCGGCCGCTGGAAGGCATGGCGCCCACTGAGCATGAGCTGGGTCTCGCACCCGCCCCTCGGGTCGCCTCATTTTCCTTGAAAACGCACATTCATAATTTAACACTGCCGCTCCCGCCCACTCCCTATTAAGCAATTATTTTGATTGCTTCATTATCTTCCATTTTCCCCCCGGGCC
>NW_007024356.1:0-481 GCF_000164805.1 Carlito syrichta
ATAATAAAAATACTGATTAATTATTAAAAAAAAAAAAAAAAAAGAAAACAGCAGAAGCACTAAAAGGCAGCAAAACTTACAAGTTCAAAAACTATTTTGAGCAGTGGAAAAAGCATCTCGATGGGTGTATTGCATCCAACAGAGAGTACTTTGAAGGTGACTGGAGTTTAATCATGTAAGAATAAATACACATTTTTTAATGAATGAATTCCAGTTTGTTGGGGTCCCCCCTCATAGAGTGGCTTTTCAATGACTGCCTCAAACCTCCTGTTTCCTCTCAATTTAGCTACTTTGCCAATTCACTTTCACTCCAGCCTTCTCTTAGACTCTTAAGCCTCCTATCTCCAGTAGAGACTAAATGGGCTGCTTCTCTCTACTTGGAAGGACCAAGGTCAGATTAGAATGGATTTGAAGAGGATTCAAGAACCAAGACGACACCTCACCCAGAGCCTCAGCATTCATCACCCTTTCTGTCTCATCC
>NW_007024357.1:0-480 GCF_000164805.1 Carlito syrichta
AGCTGATCTCATGAGAGCTTCTGACTCACTCAGTGATGGCCGGTGTTGGAAGACACACATCAATACAAATGCCCACCAGAATGTGTCAGCAGCCATTTTCCCTGCAATGCAGACATCTTTGGAAAGGTGTGCACTTTCTGACCCTTCAAGGTCAGCCCAAAGTCAAGCAAGGTTGGGTTGCATGCCAACGCTTCTTGACGTTTCTCTTCCTGATGGAAAGTTATGTCCTCAGCCATCTTCCCGCATGAGTTAAATCAGTCGGTGGACAGTAAATCTCTGCTGACTCTGAGGGAGAAGTAAAACCCACTCTGATCTAATCAAATCTAATCATCAAGCTCAGAAATGCTGCTGCCGCTGCTTTAATTTCAGTAACAGATCTTCACACAACTGTCAACATCATTACCAAAACACATCAGAAAATTGGATGAAAGCGTAACACGTAGACAATCATAATCCCCCGTCATCAATCTCTACGGCCCC
>NW_007024358.1:0-6441 GCF_000164805.1 Carlito syrichta
CCTCCCACTCCAGCACAGTCCATCACGGTGGATCACAAAGGGACCCAGATGAGCAGAGAGAAAAGACCCACGAAAGTGAAGCTGCCACCTCGGCCATTCTCCAGGCAGAGATTTGCATTGCCCCACCCACCTATCAGCGGCCTCCACCTTGGTTCCTAAGGTAACATTGCTAAACAGGAGACAAAGCCCCTCCCCTGCTGAATCAGACAAAGGCAACATCGCAGACCTCCCAGGCAGCAGGCTGAAAAAACAAACAAACAGAAACCGCCAGTAACTTGTACCTCGGGCCAGCCTCTGTGTTCCCATCAGGGCCCTTCATCCTGGGAAGTCCTTACAGAGCGTGATAAACATGGGCTCCATTCCTCTCCTGAGGCATGAGATGGGGGTGATGTCACAGCATCGTCTGTGTGCTGATGTGGGAAGCTGCTGGCTCCAGGTCGCGTTCCAATGCCTGTGGCAATCCAAGGAGACAGAACCAGCTGACCCAGGCTTTCGGCAAAGTCAAGGTCCCCATCTAAGAGAATAAAAGCATATTTTCACCCTCACCCCCAAAAAAGAAAGATAAGACTCTCGCAAGCCCCGGATTCTTAGCCTTGTTACTCCTAGGTCTCCCCCTAAACCAGACCTATCAGTCTCAATCGAAACAATATTATGTGCCTGGAAACTACTCATGGGTTCTAATTGACATGGTGATGGGCGCCGTGATTTCCTCCTACCATGGGAATGGGCAACCAGTTTTTAGTTTTGACCTTTGTGCACTGTGGCCTGGCCTACTAGCTGGCCGTGTTGATGACGTTAATGATCCCCTGGGTTGTGGGTATCCAAATTCCAAAATAGATCTTATAAGAAAGGGTTTCTACGTTTGCCCAGCCGCAGGCGCTGACCATTGTAATGGGCCCCAACAGTTTCACTGTGTGTCCTGGCACAGTGAAAATATTGCCCCCTGGAAAAATGACGACCCCTACATAAGCCTCCAAAGGCAAACACCTACCAGCCCCCCCAACTTGGCTCAGTGTCTCAGTCTCCCTAGCACCTGTAATCCACTAAAACTCAGGGTCACGGATTAGGACCCCTTTGGTATTCAAAAGGTATGGGAAACAGGTAAAATGTGGGGACTCCGAATATATGCGGCAGGGGGAGACCCAGGAAAGCTGTTTACCATACAAAGAAGGCCCATTCCCCATGCCCCTAACCCTGTAGGACCAATACACAATATTATCCTGCATGAACCAGCACCTCCTAGTCTTGTTGTGCAGGCACTGAGTCCCAAGTTAACCACTCCCTCCGCTGTGAATCGCCCTGTGCTGTCTATCCTGCCTGCTACTCAGCTTCCCTCTCCCCTACCCCGCAACCAGTTTCTTCCAATGCTGTCGGTGGTTTACCAGCTTGTTAGTGTAACGCGCCCAGGATCTGGCAAAGGACTGCTGGTTACGCCTGGACCCTCGTTCCCAATATTACATGGGAATTGGGGCTCTCTCCCCAATTGCAGACACACAGGAAAGTATACGAGTCCTCAATTTAACCACAGTACAGTCCCAAGAACTGTGCCCATGGGGCACCCACCCAACTCTGACATTGGATAACCTCCAGGGGCAGGGGAGTTGCCTTTACTCTTCGCAATTCCCAATAAATAACTCTCCCCTCGGGCGTCCTGCAACAGCACCTCCTGCATCAATACGGTCAGCCTTACAAACTCAAAAAACCCCCAACTAGCTGTGGCTCCCCCGACTATGTGGTTTGCCTGCAACCAGGGCATCACCCCATGCGTTAGCCTGCAGCACCTGCAAGTTGCGTCAGAACTTTGTATCCTGGTGCACATCTTGCCCCATGTGTACATATATGAAGGGATGGAGGGAAGGGAGCACCTCCAACTCCCAAGGCTTGCACGAGCTAAGCGTGCCCCCATACTAGTGCCTTTAGTGGGATGAGGCATTGCAGGGGCTACTGCCATAGGCACGGCCTCCTTAGTCGTGGAAGATCAAAACCTCAGACAGTTGAGTACGCAGGTCAATGCGGATCTAAGTTTAGTAGAGTCTAGCGTGTCCCAACTGGAGGAACAGGTTAACTCCCTGGCTGAAGTAGTACATCAGAATAGAAGAGGTCTTGACCTCTTCTTCATGAAACAAGGGGGACTATGCATGGCCTCGGGAGAAGCTTGTTGCTACTATGCCAACAAGTCAGGACTAATACGAGAAACTCTCGCTCAAGTAAGGGAAAATATAAGGTAGCGAGAGGTGCAAAATCAAGCCTCGGGGAACTGGTACCAGTCCCTCTTCTCTTGGTCCCCGTGGCTCTCCACCCTAATTTCAGCAATAGCCGGCACTCTCCTCCTACTCTTAACAGGCATTACTGTGGGACCTTGCATTATTAGGCACCTCCTAACCTACATTAAAACCAGCATCATGCCTGTAAAAATGATGGTTCTCCGGTCCCACTACACCCCCTTGTCAAAAGAGTCGATGATTTGACTCTCGACTAACTGAAAGGAGGGGAATGTAAGAGAAAAAGAAGAAGAAAACAAGAGCAGCCTCTGTCCCTGGGATTGTAAGGGGGGATGAAAGGGATGGCTTCAGCCTTGAAACAGGCGTACTCCCTTCCTGGTGGTTTTTCTTTGAAGGTATCTCCTCTGTAAACAATGCAAGATAAATTGTATCCTTATCCACTACACCCGCCTAATTAGTACATCTGCTTCTGTAAACTCGCTAGCTTGCTGATGTCTGCAGAATATTGCGTGCACTCCAGTATGGGTGACTGAGTGAGACTCCAACTTTAAAAAAAAAAAAGAGTTCTGGAAAATGTCCAAGTCTAACTTTAGCTAACCAAAATGTAAGCTAGGACTACTTAAGAAAGCTCTGAGCAGCGGCTCGGGGCCCTCTTGCTTGGAATTCTCTTCCTGCAAGTGGTTGCCAGCTGGCAGAGCCTTCGCTAATAAACTTCTCCTTTGTTTGTTTGGTTTTTTTTGTTTTTTGTTTTTTTTGAGTTGGAATGTCACTCTGTCGCCCAGACTGGAGTGCAGTGGCTGCTCCCGGCCACTGCAGTCTCGACCTGCTGGGATCCGGCGATCCTTCTGCCTCAGCCTTCCGAGTAGCTGGAATGACAGGCACGCGCTACCATGCCTGGCTGATTTTTTTTTACTTGTTGTAGAGATGAGGTCTCACCAAGTTACCCAGGTGGGTCACGAACCCGTGAGCTCAGGCAATCCACTCACCTCAGCCTCCCAACTTCTCCTTTGTTAATATTGAGTCGGTGGGCCGTTATTCAACCGCTTGGACCCTACTTCAGAAGGAATAGCAGTAAAAAGCACAGATGGAACCTTCATGAAGGTGCTGCAAGTCCGGAAGAAGCACACCAGCACTTCTGAGATGATTACTGAGCCAGAGACACCCTCAGACAACCAGACAGATATCATCAATGACCAGCTGGACTTCCGTGATGAAAGCGCTATCATCACTGCACTCAATTACGTCTGGCTTTATTTCTCACAGGGAAACCTAGAGGATATGGAATCAACATTGTCACCATTCATTGAACTGCTTTTTTCAAATTTCTAAATAAAGCTAAGCCCCCAGCTCTTTTGAAAAGCGATACAGGGAGCCCCTCTCTTGAACCCACATTCAACAATCGTTACAGAAATGAATTGAAGAGGTACTATATTCTTAAAAATTGGTTAGATTCACAAATGAAAAAAAACTGATGAAGTCAAAAAGAAAACAGGAGCTGGCATGCTGATGCAGCCTGGCCCCTTAGGTTCTCTTAGTTTTAAACACCAAAACTCTACAGACCACCTGAAAACTGCACAGCCAGAGGGAACCAGCCTGTCGAAGACTCAGGGTATCAGGAAAAGGCTGGGGATCGTGGATGTACTCATCAAGGGGCCCAAGGGCATTAAGAAAAGGCAACTCGCCTGTAATTCCATGTCTTTGGGAGGCTGAGGTGAGTGGATTGCCTGAGCCCTCGGGTTCAAGACCCACCTGGGCAGTGAGACCTCATCTCTACAACAAATCAAAAAATCAGCCGGGCGTGGTAGCGCATGCCTGTAATTCCGGCTACTCGCAAGGCGGTGGCGGAAGGATCGCCAGAGACCAGCAGGCGAGGCTGCGGTGGCTGGGAGCGGTCACTGCACTCCAGTCTGGGCAACAGAGGGAGACTCCAACTCAAAACAAAAGGCAACTCAAGAAGACTCTTCAAGATCAAGTCATCAGGAGGCAACAGAGCACCCGGCCATCTGTGGAGAATACTGCCATGGAAAGGAAGCATGGGAGGCCGGCCCCAAGGGATTACAGGCTGAGCCACTGAGCCTGGCTTAAAAATATTTTTAACTAAACAAAAATGAAAATACAAATTACAAAAAATATGTGGCATGCTGTCTACGGTCATACCAGCCTCAATACACACAGTCTTGTCTGATCTCAGAAGCCAAGGAGTGTTGGGTCTGGTTAGTACTTGGGATGGGAGATTGCCAGGGAATATTCGGTGCTGTGGACTTAAAAAAAGAAAAGACAAGAAAAGATAAATAGGTCATTGTTCACTCAGTAAAAAAAGAAAGAAAAAAAACCCCCCTAAAACTTGTGAAATTCAGTAAATGTTTAGGGATTCAGAAATTTATAGCACTCAATGAGTACATTAGAAAAGAAGAAAGACCTAAAATCAATAATCTAAGCTTCTACCTTAGGAAACTAGAGAAAGAAGAGTAATATAAATCTAAAGCAAGTAGAATAAAAGAATTAATAAGAAGTAGAGCAGAAATCAGTGAAATTGAAAGTAGATAACTGTACCCCACAATATCATAATAAAAAATATTGATTAAAAAAAAAAAAGAAAGTAGAAAATCAGCAAAACCAAAAGATGGTTCTTAGAAAAGACCAATAAAATTGATAAAAACTCTGGCTAGGTTAACCAAGAAAAACAGAGAAGACACAAATTACTAATATCAGAAAGGGCAGAGGAATAATCACTATTAATCTCATGGACATTAAGGGATAACCAAGCGATAAACACTATGAACAATTCCATATCCACTAATGTGATAACTTAAATGAAATGGATCAATACCTTGAAAGACAAAATCTGGCAAAATGTACACAGGGAGATACAGATAATCTGAATAGGCCTAGATATATTAAGTAAATTGAATCAATAATTAATAACCTTGCAAGACAGGGAGCAACAGGCCCAAGTTGTTTGTTTTCGTGGCTTAAAACTACACAATCTTATCTTACAGTTCTATAGGTTTGAAATCCAATATGAGTCTCACTAGGCTAACAGCAAGGTGTTTGTAGGACTTTGTTTCTTTCTGGAGGCTCTACAGAAACCCTCTCCTTGCCTTTTCCAGCTTCTAGAGGCCATCCACACTCCTTGGCTCATTTTTCCTCCATCTTCAAAGCCAACAACATAGCATTGCTCTAAGTCCCATCTCTTTTTATGACTCTCATCTGCCTCCTTCTTCCTCTTTTATAGAGACTCTTGTGATAACATTGAATTCACCACTATAATCCTGAATAATCTCCCTATTTTAAGGCTTGCTACCTTGATTCCTCCTGAAACTTTAATTCCCCTTTACATGTAATTTCACATACTCAGGTTTTGTGGATTAAGACGTGAACATCCTTGAGGGACCCTCATTCTGCTTACCACACTATTCTAGTTCCTTCACCATAATTTTTAAGTACATTTCAGTATTTGTTAGAGACTCTGATCATTTTACTGGTGAATTCCACCGAATATTTAAAGGAAGAAATTATACCAATTCTCTTTAATCTTGTTAAAAAAAAAAAGCAGCAGCAGTGGGAACACTTCCTAACTCATATCCTATGAGACTAGCATCCCTCTAACACTAAAATCAGACAAAGATGTTAGTTTACAAAAGTAAAACTACAGACTAATATGTCTCATGAAAATAACAAAAAATCTCTTAACAGAATATTACTAAATTAAATCTAACACTGTATCCAAATATTTATTTATGTGGCGGACAAGAATTTATTCCAAATATGCAATGCTGGCCCAATATTTAAAAATTAATTCATGCAATCCATCATATTAACAGGCTAAGTAAAAATCATATGATTATATCAATAAAAGTAGAAGTTGTCAAAATCTACTATCCATTCATGATAAAAATTCTCAACAAACTAGGAATAGAGAGAATTTTTCAATTTACCAAAGAAAGACTAAAAAAAGTCTACAACTAGCATACTTAATGGTAAGAAACCAGATGTAAGCCGGGCTCGGTGGCTCAGCCTGTAATCCCATGCTTGGAGGCTGAGGTGAGTGGATTGCCTGAGCCCCTGGGTTCGACCCGCCAGGGGAACTTGGCGAGACCTCATCTCTACAATAAAATAAAAAAAAAATCAGCTGGGCTTGGTAGCGCGTGCCTGTAATTCCAGCTACTCGGAAGGCTGAGATGGAAGGATCGCCGGAGCCCAGCAGGTTGAGGCTGCA
>NW_007024359.1:0-473 GCF_000164805.1 Carlito syrichta
AATTAACATTAAAATTTTCATATGGACTTTAAAGAGACACTACATAAATACCAAAAGCCATATTGCTTATGTTAGAAACAGAAAGGACACGAAAGCAAAGGCACTCTGCAATCACAGAAATTAGTGAGCGCCATCCATTCATCTACTCCCCCCAAACAGACTGACATCAGCATCCAACATCACAAAAATATTAAGAAAGGAAAATACGCTCAACCTTTTAGGTCTAATCTGCATAGTCCAGTGATGGTGTCTCCGTGAAGAACCGTATAAATTATAGGGGCTGGACCACGCCACCTCGGGAGGCAACTAGGATGGACGTTCAGTATGCTACTGAGTTGGAAAACACAGAAATTAGTAGGTCAAGGGAATTTACCATCTGCTTACCACTACCTAAACTACTATGCTACTTTTCGTTAATAAACTTTCCCAGAAATTTTGAAAAACTGACAGTTAAAACTAGTCTTGTATCACCT
>NW_007024360.1:0-627 GCF_000164805.1 Carlito syrichta
GACTTAACTAGCTAGCTAGCTGACATAACAAGCTTACTTATATAGCCAGCTTCCTAGCTAGCCAACTGACTTAACTAGCTGAAATAAATAGCTAGTAAGATGACTGACCTGTTGGCCTACAAGCGGACCGACAAGTTAATTAACCTGTTGGCTGGGGATTGAGCTGACTAATTTGCTGACTGGTTGGCAGGGGAGCAAGCTGACTAATTAGCTGACCTAATGGAAAGAAAGCAAGCCCACTAGTTAGAAGAGCATGTAGCTGAGTTGCTAGCTGATTAGTTAGCTAAGCAACTAGATTATTTGCTGGCTATCTAGCTGACATAGCTAGCTAGCAAACAAGTTATCTAGCTGTCTAGCTAGCCTACTTAACTAGCTAGCAAATTGGCTAGTTAGCAGGCTAACTGACTTAACTATCTAACTGACTAGCTAGCTGACTTGCTACCTGACTTAACTAGCTGGCTGACTAGCAAGCTGATTAGCTAGCTGACTTAACTAGCTAGCTGAATATTTAGCTAACATGCTAGGTAAATTAATTAGTTTGCTGGCTTTCTAGCTGACTTAACTAGTTGACTAGCAAGTTGGCTGGCTAGCTGGCTAGCCAGCTGACTCAACTAGCTGACATAATTA
>NW_007024361.1:0-511 GCF_000164805.1 Carlito syrichta
CAGGTGGCTAGCCAGCTGACTTAACTAGCTGACTTAACCAGGTAGCCAGCTGGCTAGTCATCTGACTAAAGTAGGGAGCTACATAGCTAGCCAATTGGCTAGCCACTTGAATGAATTAGCTGACTTAACCAGCTAGCCAGCTGGTTAGACAGCTGACTCAACTAGCTGACATAGCAATTTGGCCAATTAGCTGGTGAACTGACATAACTAGCTGACAACACTAGCTAGCCTGGTGGCTAACCAGCTGACTTAACAACCTAGCTACCTAGCTAGCCAGCTGGAAAGCCATATGAATTAACTAGCTTACTTAAATAGCTAGCCAGCTGACTAGACAACTGACTCAACTAATTCGCTACATAGATAGCCAGCTTGCAAACCAGTTGACTTAACTAGATAACTTAAATAGCTGACCTTCTTGCTAGTCAGGTGAATTAATTAGCTTGCTATATAAGTAGACAGCTGGCTAGACAGCTGACTTAACTAGTGACAAATAGATAGCCAGCTCTCTAGC
>NW_007024362.1:0-463 GCF_000164805.1 Carlito syrichta
ATAAATTCTAAAAAAATGTACAAACACTAGATGATTTAACAATCAGTCCCTAAATGATTATTGAGTAAACAATGAAATAAAGATTAAAATTATTTTTTTGAAATCAATAAAAAATGAATACAAGTTATTACAATATCTAGGATACAGCCAAACCTATCCTCAGAGGAAAATGTATACTATACAAGGGCTACATAAGAAAGATTGAAAAACCAAATATTTACAACCTAATATCACACTTCAAGATATTAGAAGAATATGAACAAACCATATCCAAAGCTAAGAGAAGAAAAAAATAGCAAAGATCAGAACCAAACCAAACAAAATTGAAAGAACAACAACAGCAGAAAAATAAAAAATAAAAAAATCAGTGACACAAAAAGTTTGTTTTTGAAAAGATAAAAAAATTGATAAAACCTTAGCTAGATTAATTGAGAAGAGTGAAGATTCAAGTTCAATCACAAAT
>NW_007024363.1:0-575 GCF_000164805.1 Carlito syrichta
TCGTCAGCCAACTATTTAACCAAGCTAAATAGTTGGCCGATTAGTCAGCCAACTTGTTAAACCAGCTAACAAGTCGGCCGAGTAGTCAGCCAACGTGTTAAACAAGCTAATTAGTCGGCCGACTCATCAGTCAACAAGTTAAGCCACCTAGCTAACTTGTTAACCAGCTAGTTAATTCAGCTATTTAACTCTTTTGCCAACTAGTTAAAATAGTTATTTAACTCATTAACAAACTTGTTAATTCGGCTAGTTTTCTCATTAGCCAACAAGTTAAGTCAGCTAACTAAGTGAGCTAGCTAACTAGCTAGCTACCTAAGTCAGGTACCTAAGTCATCTAGCTCACTAGTTAGCTAATTATTTAAGTCAGCTACTTAAGTGTGCTACCTAGCTAGTTAACTAATTAGTTAAGTCAGCTGGTTATTCAGCTATTTAAATATTTAGCTAGCTATTTAATTCAGGTAGTGAAGTCAGCTACCTAACTAGTTAAGTCAGCTAGTTAAGTCAGCTAGCTAAGTAGTTAAGTCAGCTAGCTAAGTCAGCTAGTTAAGTCAGCTTCTAATTTAGTCAGCTGGTTA
>NW_007024364.1:0-460 GCF_000164805.1 Carlito syrichta
AGGTCGATTTGTTAGATGTCCTAACTTTGTCAGCGACTAATTAGCTGAGCTAACTTGTCGACTGACAAGTTGGCTGACTATTCGGACGATTGTTTAACTGACTTAACTAGTTGGCTACCTAAGCGGCCGACTGGATACCTGACTTAACTAATTGGCCGGCGAGTGAACCTACAGGTGAGCTGATTTAACTAATTGTCGGTGAGTGATCCGACATGTCAGCTGACTTTAGTCAGTTGGTGAGTGATCCGATTGGTCAGCTGAGTTAACTATTCAACTGGTGAGTGAACTGACTGGTCAGCTGACTTTAGTTGACTGGCGAGTGAGCCGAATCATCAGAGGACTTAACTTGTTGGCAGGCTAATGAGTAGACATGTGAGTTGACTTAACTAGTCTACCAGCAATTGAGGCAACAAGAGAGCTGCCTTAACTAGTCACCTTGCATGTGAGCCAACTGGTGAAC
>NW_007024365.1:0-608 GCF_000164805.1 Carlito syrichta
TTAAGTCAGATGGCTAGCCACCTGTCTAGCTAGGTAGCTAGCTAGTAATATCAGCTGGCTATCCAGTTGGCTATCTGGTGAAGTAAGCTAGTTAAGTCAGCTGGCTACCCAGCTGCCTATCTAGGTAGATAGCTAGTTGTCAGCTGGCTACCTAGTTGACTAGGGGGTTATGTCACCTTGTTAATTAAGTTCACCAGTCAGCTGCCTAGTTAGTTAAATCTGCTAGTTAAGTCAGCTGGTAGCCAGCTGGCTAGCTGGTTAAGTCAGCTTGTTAAGTCAGTTGGCTAGACAGGTAGCTAGCTAGTAATGTCAGATAGTTATGTCATTAAGCTAGCTATTTAAGTCAACTCGCTAGCTAGTTAATTCAGTTAAGCTACCTAGTTAAGTCAGCTGGCTAGTCAGCTGGTTGGCTATGTTGCTAGGTAGTTAAGTTGGGTGGTAAGTTAGCAGGCTATGTTGGTAGCTAGCTAGTTATGTCAACTAAATAAGTCAGCTGGCTATCCAGTTGTCTAGCTATTTGGCTAGCTATTTAAGTCTACTAGCTAGCTAGCTGGCTAGCTGGTTAAGTCAGCTAATTATATCAGCTGTCAAGCCAAATGACTACCTAG
>NW_007024366.1:0-517 GCF_000164805.1 Carlito syrichta
AAGAAGAATCAATCAAAATGCTGGATTGTGCAATGGCATGGGTGAGTTGCATTTTTACATAGCATGGTCTGAGGAGTCTTCATTGAGAAGGTTATGATTTAAGCCAACGTATGAAGAAGTAAACTGTCTTCAAGAAAAGTAAGGATCCCTACATGACTGCAGAGAAAAGAAGGAAAGGTGTGGTAGGAGACAAGTGAGAGGTAGCAGATATCAGATCACTTAGAACCTTTTAGTTTATTGTGAGTGCTTTTGCATTTACTCTGAGGGAAAGATGTGAGTGGTTGCAGTGAGTTTGAAAAATCAGTTAGATGTGCACATGGCACTATATAGTGAGCAATGGGATACACATGTCTAAAGTTTAGAAGAAATATCTGGACTTAAGATGTGTTTGGGGATTGTCAGTGTTAGAAAATTCTATCAATTTACTAATTTATCTCATTTTACCAGAACATTTCTACTCTTTCTTGCCAAATCTTTGTATTTTCCTTTACCTGTATACTTTTTTGCTTTGTTTTCA
>NW_007024367.1:0-948 GCF_000164805.1 Carlito syrichta
GCATCTTATGAGAGTCCTAATATACAGGATAATACACAGCCCCTTGCCAAGGAAGTAAAACTATCAGGGTTATAACAGTACTCAGTCCTTAAAATCAACAGCCATCTGCTGTGGGTTAAACAAGAATCAGGGTTTAGAAGCTGGAACATTGGTAACAGTAGTCCGACTATGCAGAATCTACATGATGTCTAGCTAAGGAGAACTAAGAGACCTCTTTTACATGGTTCATCCATCACAATATCTAAATGACATATTGCTAATGGCAAAAAAAGAATTATGGTTTACAAACAGGATTCGGGGGAAAGGGATTCCTCATATACAAAACCTTAAAAGACCCCTTGGTATAAAAGAATAAGGAATCTGTGATACACTAGTCCACAATCCGAAAACTTCTCAGGGCGTCTTACTGCGGTATGAACAACAATCAAGGCTTCGAGCTCGTCTCTTGTTTCTGAGATATTTGGGTTGTGGGTATTATGAATCAGTCATTTCAGGACTCCAGCAATATTCTGGTTCTCTTGAGAGTTGTAATCGGGTTTCTGGTAGTAGAAATCCCTTAACTTCCTCGGGAAAATTAAGGCCAGATTCCCGGAAAAAAAGTATGATATTGCCACAACTGGATGTAACATTGGTCTTAAGAAGAACTTGTGAATCCTTAAATTTCCGTTTGTACTTTATTTTTAGTGGCGCCGACAGTTTTGCAGTTGCCAAATACTTAGTACGAATGAATAAAAGTTAACCAGGATCCATGGATTCCAGGTCCCTAGAAAACATCTGTGCGTCTGCATTTTTGTACACAGAGTTTTGGAATCTACATGGACAGGGATTTCAGGGCATCTTGCTGAAAACGGAATTGGAATCCGGTTCTTGGAGTTCTCAATCGCCTAAATCTACAAAGTGTCTTGATCAGGTTTATCAGCAATCTGGGCTTCTATGTCGCCTAATTTT
>NW_007024368.1:0-1626 GCF_000164805.1 Carlito syrichta
ATTCTTCTTCCTTCCATACCTTTGAATTCCTTTCCATTCGATTCCATTGAATACCTTTCAATTCCATTCCTTAACGCTCCATTCCATTCCTCTCCATTCTATTCCATTCTATTCCTCAAAATTCCCTTCAGTTCCATTCCATTTCATTCCATTCCTCTCTATTCCATTCCTCTCCTTTCCCTTCCTTTCCATTCAAATTCATAGCTCTCCAATCCATTCCATTCCATTACAATCCTTTCCAATCCATTCCATTGTGATCATCTCCATTCCTTTGGATTCCATTCCATTCCATTCCTCTCCATTCTATTCCATAACATTTATCCCATTCCAATCCAATCCTCTCCATTCCATTCATCTCCATTCCATTCCACTACTCATCATTTTTTTACATTGCTCTCTATTCCATTTTAATCCATTCTTCTCCATACCATTCCATTCCATTCCTTTACGTTCCAACATATTCCATTCCACTCCATATCATTTCATTCCATCCAATCTATTCCATTCCATTCCATGCCTCTCCATTCATTTCCATTCCATTCCTCTCCATTCCATTCCTCTCCATTCTTCTCCATTCCATTCAATTAAATTCCATTTCATTCTCCTCCTTTCAATTCCATTCCATTTCATTCCATTCCATTCCATTCCATTCTAATTCATTCCTCTCTATTTAATTGCATTACATTCCGTTCGATTCCATTCCATTCCAACCCTCTCAATTCAATTCAATTTCATTCAATTCCATTACATTCCCCTCCATTCCATTTCATCCCATTCCTCACAACTCCATTCCATTCCATTCCACTCCTTTCCATTGCATTCCATTCCATTGTTCTCTCTTCCTTTCCATTAATTACCATTCTTCTCCATTCCATTCCATTTCATTGCATACCTCTCCACTTTTTTGCACTCTTCTCCATTCCATTCCATTCCACTTCATTCGGTTCCCCTCCATGCCATTCCACTACACTCCATTCCATTCTATTTCTCTCCAATCCATTCCATTATATTCCCTTCCACTCCACTCCACTTATTTCCTTTCCATTCCATTCAATCCATTCCACCCCATTATATTCCCTTCCTCTTCCTTCCATTCCATTCCTTTCCATTTCTGTCCATTCCATACCATTCCTCTCCATTCCATGCCTCTCCATTCCATTCTATTACATTACATTCCAATCCATTCCATTCCATTCCTTTACTCTCCTTTCCATTTCTTACCATTCTACTTCATTTCATTCCATTCCATACCAATCCATTCCTTTCCATTCCATTCCTGTCCATTCTTTTCCATTCCATTTCTCTCCATACCTCTCCATTCCATTGCTTTCCATTCCTCTCCATTCCATTCAGTTTCATTCCATTACATTCCTCTCCATACCATTCCATTCCTCACCATTCCATTCCTCTCAATTCCACAACATTTCATTCTTCTACATTCATTTACATTTAATTCCATGCATTCCATTCCACCCCATTCCATTTCTATTTTGCACCTTTTCCTTCCATTCCATTCCATTCTACTCCATTCCATTCCACTAACATCTTTTCCACGCCATTCCTCTCCATTCCTTTTATTCTCTCTCCTTCCATTTCTTTGCATTCCATTACGCTCCATTAAATTAC
>NW_007024369.1:0-450 GCF_000164805.1 Carlito syrichta
CCAGGTGTCACACAAATTATTTGTCCATAATTCCTCAGAGTTACCTGGGACATGGTGGGTATTGGTCTTCTTCTTCCCAGTGATCATCCAAAATTTCTGGAAATAAATTCAGACACAGATGGACACAGTAAGCAGATGATCCTCTGCTCATGAACAACTTATTTTTCCCACCTCAACAAAGGAATATCAGTCTTCTAAGTGTCAAACCTGGAACTGTGAAATATTTCAGGAGTGCTGAGATTGTGTCCTGGTAGCAATAACATGGCTTCCTTTCCTGAGCATAGGAGTGAAATATCCCTATTCTGGTAGACCATTATCATTCCAATTACATCTTCCCTGAGTCTGTGCAAACAGTCAGGCCCTGTTTTCACACAAACCCAAAGTAACTACTACCCAACTGCTTTCTAGGAGGAAAACTGCAATACTGCAATATCCAGTCTTCTTTCTTCA
>NW_007024370.1:0-558 GCF_000164805.1 Carlito syrichta
ATTTAAGTCAGCTACTTAAGTCTGCTACCTAACTAGTTAGCTAATTAGTTAAGTTAGCTGACTATTCAACTGGTTAAATATTTAGGTAACTATTTAATTCAGGTTCTTAAGTCAGCTAGCTAACTAGTTAAGTCATCCAGTTAAGTCAGTCAGCTAAGTAGTTAAGTCAGCTATCTAAGTCAGCTAGCTAAGTCAACTTTCTAGTTTAGTCAGCTGGTTAAGACAGCTAGCTACCTAGTTAACTAATGGTTTAAGTCAGCCGGTTGAGTCAGGTAGTTAGATAGTCAACTGACGGGTTGAGTCAGCATCTAGCTAGATAACAAACGGGTTGAGTCAGCTGGTTGAGTAGGCTATCTAGCTGGTTAGCTAACAAGTTGTCAGGTGGATTAGTCAGATAGCTAGCTAGTTAGCTAACAAGTTAAATAAGATGGTTGAGTCAGCTAGCTAGCTTGTTAGCTAATGAGTTAAGCCAGATAATTACGAAAGCTAGCTAGCACATTAGAAAACGAGTAAGCTAACTAGTTAGCTAACTGTTTAAGTCAGCTGGTTAGCCAACTG
>NW_007024371.1:0-446 GCF_000164805.1 Carlito syrichta
AATTCTTATAACACAGACACTCTTCACTTACGTGTACAAAGGAGGACTCTCCCCCAATCCAAACAAATGGAATTATTTGTTGGAGGACTGGCCTTTTATAGTACAGACTGCCCCTGCTAGTTAAATGTTGTAAAAACTCATTGGCGTCAGTGTACCAGCTAGTGTTGTTGTGAGAGGCTGCATTTGACATCAGCAAATTTTTTTTGGAGATTCTTTCAGCACATTTGCCCACTTCATGATGGGTGATTTACAGGCATACCTGTCCACACTGTACCAAGTGTTCAGCAGTTTTTGACCAAAAATAGCATGACTCCTGTACCCTACCATCCCTATTCACCTGATCATGCCCTAAGTGACTTTTTAAAAAAAACTTCCCCCGGGTAGAAAATTCTTATAACACAGACACTCTTCACTTACGTGTACAAAGGAGGACTCTCCCCCAATCC
>NW_007024372.1:0-443 GCF_000164805.1 Carlito syrichta
TCCACACTGCCAAAACATTTCTCTTTGAGGGCATTTTTAATCTGGGAAAACAAAAAAAGTCATTTGGGGCAAGATCAGGTGATAGAGAGGGTAGACATGGGGCTCATGCTGGTTTTTGGTCAAGAACTGCTGAACACTCATTGTGATGTGGGCAGGTTGTTTGCGTAAATCACCCATCACGAAATGGGAAAATGCTTTGAAAATCTCCCCCCCAAAATTTGCTGAAGTTGAACAGTCTCTCACAACAAAGCTAGCTGTACACTGAAGCCAATGGGTTCCTAGAACACTTACCTAGTGAGGGAGGGCCATACTACAAGTACCTTGCCATCCAAAAAATAATTCCCTTTTTCGGGGGGGGGGGATCCCCTTTGTATGCTATGACCAAATGGGATTTATCTTAGGAATGTAGGGCTGGTTCAACATCTGAAAATAGGCTGGGCTCA
>NW_007024373.1:0-442 GCF_000164805.1 Carlito syrichta
AAAGGCCTTTACAATCCCACAAGAGAAGGAGAAAACTTCAACAGCCGCTTTACAACAGTTCAGAGATCAGACGAGAAAGTATTTAGGGTTAGATCCAGAAAACCTCATAACACAGGGTCTTCTAAAAGTTAATTCTGTACCCAAAAGTTGCCCATATGTTGCAAGAAAGTTACAAAAGCTGGAGAGATGGAGTGAAAGACATATTGAGAAACTGTCTATATAAGCACATTTGGTGTTTTTTTTAAGAGATGAAGAAATGAAAAACAAAAAGCTAAAATCATAGTAAGCATCGTAGAAAGGGTAGGTCAAAAAATAAATTAGAGAACCCATACCCAGGCAAGACATGGATATCAAAAGGAACAGACTAAAGAAAGTTTAAATATAAAAGGAACTATAGAAGGGAATTTAATCAAAAGGTGCTACAGGAGTCTCAGTCACTGAA
>NW_007024374.1:0-1013 GCF_000164805.1 Carlito syrichta
CTGGGCAACTTGGCAAGACCTCATCTCTACAATAAATCAAAAAAGTTAGCCGGGCATGGTTGCACCAGCCTATAGTCCAGCTACCTGTAAGGCTGAGGAGGAAGGATCGCTTGAGCCCAGCAGATAGAGGCTGCAATAGCCAAGATTGTGCTACTGCACTCCAACCTAGGCAATAGAGTGAGACTCTGACTCAGAACAAACAAACAAAAAAACCCCCAAGAGTAAGTATATGAGTAGATATCAATAAAGTAATAAACTAGAGCTCACAAGTTAGTAATAAAATATATTGCCATTTCTTGCAAGCCTCTCTCTATATATGTTAAAGTATATGTGTGTGTTTCATTTAAAATCATCCATATCTTGCTTATATTCAGATTTTGCCACATAGTTGTCTATAATAAAAACTACTTCCTGATTAAAAAAAAAAAAAAAGAGCTATCTATGATAAACCCACAGTCAACATATTGCTAAATGGACAGAAATTGCAAGTATTCCACGGAAAACCAGAACAAGAATAGGTTATCCATTCTTACCCCTCTTGTTCAACATAGTGTTGGAAGTCTTAGTCAGAGAAATCAGACAAGAGAAGGAAATCAGGGGTGTCCAAATAGGAAAAAGGAAGTTGAGTTATCCCTCTTTTGCTGACAATATGATCCTATACCTTGAAAACCCAAGAGAATCTGTCAAAAACCTCCTTGTACTGATAAAGGACTTTGGAAAAATCTCAGGGTACAAAATAAACGTGCAAAAGACAGTTGACTGTTTATACACCAACAACAAACAGCAGAGGACCAAACAAAAAGCACAATCCCATTCACAACAACCACCAAAAAAATTAAATACTTTGGCATCTTTCTAACCAGAGGAGTTAAAGACCTTTATAACAAAAACTACAACACTGCTCAAAGAGATCAAAGAAGACACAAACAAATGGAAAAATATTCCATGTTCATGGATTGGAAGAATCAATGTTGTCAAGATGTCCATCCTACCAATGGCAATCTACAGATTCG
>NW_007024376.1:0-730 GCF_000164805.1 Carlito syrichta
CAGTTGTCATGAGGAAATGGAGACTAGTAAAGTTACAGATATTTATTAGACTATCTTGCCGAACTCACTAAAAATAGATTAAAAGTTTTTTCTAATACCTTATTGAAACAACTTTAGAATAATATTAAATATTATTGCATGATATATGAACTATATAAGAATATATGCAATGAAATCGGAATAAACTGTAATAAGATGTCATCACATTTGTTATTTCACTCAATTACTCTTTTATTTTATAATAATCAATTTTAATTTAAATCAGTCAGAATTTTTCCATAGGTAGAAAAATTCAGATAAAATTTCACCAGGTAAAAAAATGTTTTCTCATATCATAAGCTCTTATTCCCTAAGTATATATATATAATGGTGTGTATATATATATATACACACCATTATATATATTGTTATATATATATATATATATATATATATAACAATTATGAATTTGTATGCATATTTATATACTTCAGTGATGACTTTATGGAAAAGTAGAGATAAAAAAACGTGGCAAGGCACATATAGTATTTAGAGGGGCGCGACTTGTATATATGCATGAGGGCGTGTGACACATTTTGAGAGCCTATGATTGAATTGAAATATTATGCTAGATGCTAGGCAACACAGTAAATTGATCTCATTATCCAAATTATTTAATTGACAGTTGTATAGAATATTGAAATAGAAAGACTCAAATGAGTACTTTGCAAAATGATAGATTGTTCATAAA
>NW_007024377.1:0-441 GCF_000164805.1 Carlito syrichta
CCAAAAAAAAAAAAAAAAAAAAAAAGCACTTTGGGAGGCTGGGACAGGAGAATCACTGGAGCCCAGAAGTACTAGACCAGTCTGGGCAACATAGCAAGACCTCACCTCTACAGAAATTTTTTTAGCTGGTTGTGGTAGCATGCGTCTGTAGTCCCCAGGGATCATGCCACTGCACTCCAGTCTGAGTGACAGAGTGAGGCTATGACTCAAAAAAAATCTTACATTATGTGTCCCTTTTTCTCACTTAGGAAATTAATTTAGAGGAATCTACTTTGCTTAAAATTCTATTACCGCACACCATATACAAATCCATTCCTGATTAACTTGCAGATGTAAATATGAAAGGTAAAACAATGTTTTTTAAAAAAAAATTTCCTAGCAGGGCTCGGTGGCTCAGCCTGTAATCCCGTGCTTTGGGAGGCTGAGGTGAGTGGACTGCCT
>NW_007024378.1:0-471 GCF_000164805.1 Carlito syrichta
AACGCAAGAGCCATTGCTTTGGATAATAGACGGACAGGTAAAATCAAAAACATTGTAGAATTCAATAGGTGAACCAATAATGCTTTCCCCAAAATAACACTGAATCGGTCATTGCACTCAGGGTATCACCATGGAGATCAGCATTTTGATACACCAAACATTTCATACACCTCTGCTAGGCATATGCGTTCAGTGTAGTATACTATACGTTGAAGAGCAACAGGGAGAATCAGGTATCACACAAAAGACACAGCCAGTGTAATACTGGTTGCCCTGTTCAGTGACGTGAACTTTGAGGAATGTCTCCCATGCAAGACTCTTCTTTTCTGGAAACAAAACAGAGACTCTCAGGCCTTGTTGGCAAATGAACCCACAGAGTCAGTGTATTCAGTATTAGTCTCCCGTGAAAATAGAGAAAACTTTTCAGCATTCACCGGAAATGGAGCATGCTTTGCTACCAAGGGCTGTGGA
>NW_007024379.1:0-760 GCF_000164805.1 Carlito syrichta
CTACTTGCTTGCTAGCAAGCTGATTTATCTATTTAGCTACCTACCTAGTCAGCTGGCTAGACAGCTGACTAAACTACCTGACTTAGCCAGCTAGCCAGTTGACTCTCCAGCTGACAACTCGCTGACATCACTACTTAGCCATTTAGCTATCTAGCTGACTTAACTAGATAGATGCCTACCTTGTCAGTTGGCTGGCCATTTCTCTTAACTAGCTGAATTAACCAGCTATCCAACTGGTTAACCAACTGAATAAACTAAGTCACTAACTAGCAAGCCAGCTGCCTAGACAGCTGACTTAACTAGCTGCCTTAATTAGCTAGCTACTTAGCTAGCCAACTGACTTAAATAGTTAGCTAACTGGGTAGCTACTAGCTAGGACACTGACTTAAACAGTTAGCTTCCTAGCTAGCTAGCTGTCTTAACCAGTTAGCTAACTATTTAGCTTATTCATTATCTGACTTGCTAGATGATGACTTAATTATCTGGCTTATCTCGTTAGCTAATGAGCTAGCTAACTGACTCAACCAGCTGACTTAACACGTTAGCTCACTAGCTAGCTGACTCATTCAGTTGAGTTAACTAGCCAGCTAACTAGATAGCAAGCGTACTCAACCAGCTGATTCAACCCATTTGCTAACTAGCTAGCTAGCTGACTCAACCAGCTAATTTAACCCATTAGTTACCTAGCTAACTACCTGACTCAACCTGCTGACTTAATCCGTTAGCTAACTAGCTAGCTAGCTGTCTTAACCAGCTGACT
>NW_007024380.1:0-774 GCF_000164805.1 Carlito syrichta
CACGGGACTGAAGGCCATCAGCCACGGTGCCCAGCCTGGACTCATAAGTTCCATCAGTGGGGCGACACAATGGAATGCCCCAAAAGAGAGGCCACCACAACCCGTGTAGCTGGGATGCAGGTGCCACCACGCGCAACTCCAGTGTTTGCATTTGGGGGAGCTACGATGTCGCGCTATGTGGCCCAGGCTGGTCTCCCACACCCAGGTTCCAGAGTTCTGCCACCTTGGCCTCCCAAAGCCACAGTCTGAATGTCGATCCACTGTCTTTTGGGAACTCTAGGCTCAAGCTGGGATTTTCTTCGCAAATTATCTGTCTGTTCATGATGACCCCAGATCCATAATCAAAGGGAAGCTCTTTTTTTTCCGTCTTTCCTTTTTTAATTTGAGTTGAAGTCTCACTCTGTCACCGAGACTGGAGCGTGGTGGCTCTGTCCCAGCCACTGCAACCTCGGCTAACCTTGCTCTGGTGAGCCTTTCCCTGGCCTTCTGAGGAGCCGGAATGACAGGGGTGCACCACCATGCCTAGCTCATTTGGGATGGAGGGTAGAGATGAGTTCTCACCGAGGTGCCTGAGTGGGTCTCAGCCCTCAGTCTTAGACTGGCCACTGGTCTCAGTCTCTAAAACTACTGGGATGACGAGGCTTAGTTGCCAAGCCCGAACTTGATCCTTCGTTGAAAATGAACCAGAAGGCCTGGCGGGACATCCCACACCTGGAATCCCAGTGTTCTGGGAGACCGAGGTGAGAGGATAACTGGAACCAGGAACTGAAGGGT
>NW_007024381.1:0-429 GCF_000164805.1 Carlito syrichta
GCTTTTGATAAAATCCAGCATCCCTTCTTGATAAAAATCCTCAAACACCTAGGTATAGAATAAATATACCTCAAGATGGTAAGTGCCACCTACAATAAGCCCACCGCTAGTATATTGCTAAATGAACAGAAACTGGAAGTATTTCATCTGAAAACTGGAACAAGACCAGGCTGCCCACTCTCATCCCTCTAATGTATCATTGTGTTGAAAATTCTAGCTAGGGCAATTAGACAAGAGAAGGAAATCAGACATATCCATATAGGAAAAGAGGAAGTTAAGTTATCCCTCTTTGCCGACAACATGATCCTATACCTTGAAAATTCGAGAGAATCTGTCAAAAACTTGCTTGCACTGATAAAGGACTTTGGAAAACTGTCAGGGTACAAAATAAGTGTGCAAAGGACAGTTGCATTCTTATACACCAATGAC
>NW_007024382.1:0-550 GCF_000164805.1 Carlito syrichta
ATTGTAGGTAATTCTTTAGCTCTAGCGTAAAGCTCTTTTTAAATTTATGTCTAATTTACTATTGAACCTACACACATTTCTGAATTTTCTGGGAGAAAAAATTTGTATAACTAAAACTACTTTGGTTATTTTTAAAAATCTTTTTTGACAATATTTTGGTTATGAATTTACAACTTTAGCAGTTTGAAACAGATTTATTTACCATTCCTACAATTTGTTCAATTAAATTTTCTGCTTTACAATTCACATATGTTGTTTGTTGTGTTTGAAAAATCTAACTCATCATTATAAGTGTTTTATAGTTTCTGATTGTAAGCTAAGTGACTGTAAGCAAGGCATGATCACTAGGTATCATTAACTGTGGTAGATGAACCATTCATAGCTGTTCATCATTTTCTATTGTTAAACATTCCTGGAGTACTACTATTTTATATTAAATCTTCAGTTTTAGAATTCTTCACTTTTAAAGCTTCACTGATAATACGGCCATTGTGGGCCCTGTGGCTATGAATTCCACTACCTCCACTATATATGACATTATTTTTTCCAA
>NW_007024383.1:0-425 GCF_000164805.1 Carlito syrichta
CAATAGAGTGGGACTCTGATCCCAATATTAATACCAACCACCATCACCACAACCACAGGCTGGGCTCAGGGGCTCAGGCTGGCATCCCAACCCTTCGGAGGCCGAGGTAAGTGGACGGCCTGTATCTGTGGGTACGAGACCAGCCCGGGACACTAGATGAGATGTCATCTCAGCCATCAAAAATAAATCCAAACATTAGCCTGGTGTTGTGGTGCAGGCCTGTGGTTCCAGCAACTCGGGGGGCCGAGGTGGGAGGATTGCCTGAGCCCGGCAGGTGGAGTATGAGCTTGCTGTGAGCATGCCTTTGTGTTCTGGCCTGGGCGACAGAACAGGTTTCTGACTCCAAATAATAATAATTACCACCACCACCACCACCACCACCACCACCGCTACCCAGCAGGAGTAGTCACCCATAGGGATGTGAG
>NW_007024384.1:0-425 GCF_000164805.1 Carlito syrichta
CTTCCAGTTAATAGTAGGCTATTAGGAGTTATATTTTGAGGGAGTTAAAAGTTATGCATTAATTTTTTGACTGTGTGGTGAGGCAGTACCCATGGTCCCCACATTGTTTAATGGTCAACTGTATGGGAAGTGGAAGCAAGAGGATTGCCTGAGTCCAGGGGTTCAAGACCAGCCTGGGCAACTTGGTGTGACCTTGTTTCTACAATAAATAAAAAAAACCATCCAGGTGTGGTGGTGTGCGCCTATGGTTCCAGCTACTTGGAAGACTGAAGGGGAAGTTTTCATCTGAACTGAACAGGTCGAGGCTGTGGTGGCTGTGAATATGTCACTCTACTCCAGTCTGGGCAGCAGAGTGAAACTCCTACTGGCAGCAGAGTGAAACTCCTACTGAAAGAAAGAAAGAAAGAAAGAAAGAAAGAAAGAAA
>NW_007024385.1:0-424 GCF_000164805.1 Carlito syrichta
AAAAAAAAAAAAAAAAACAAAAAAAAAAACAGAATTCCTACCCCACTCATTATCTTCATGTATTATCTCTTCTTCTTCTTGTACAATCTCTTGTTTGGGCAGTGCTGCTACCTTTTTCTGTGGAAATCGAACAGTATTAAAGAGTTTTTACTCATTCTCAGTTCTCTAAAGCATTAATCAAGAGTTCAGACAGGCTTTTCATCTTACCAAAAGAAAGGACTTTCATTTTTGAAGCATGGTGAATAAATTAACGTTATAAAAATGCAGAATCTGTTTATCTTGTGTTCCAAAACGGTTTCTACTTTTTAAAGTTACTGTCCTATGCAATATGATCCCTCAAATATTCTAACAGATTGTCGTATACCTTATATTCTTCCTGCTGCTTCCTGCAATTTCTGTCATCACACTGAGGATTTGGCTTCAT
>NW_007024386.1:0-467 GCF_000164805.1 Carlito syrichta
TGGCGTGTCTAGGCTTCTCCATTTTTCTGTCCTTTATAACCAGCAAGTATTTTTGGGAGAGCTTCTTTGAGACTATGTAAATAATCTGTTTCTTGTCAAACTTTTAAGCTATTGTTTATTTAAGTTCATAAGGGCTGAACACAGTGGCTCACCCCTGCAACCTCAGCACTTTGCGAAGTGGAGACCCAGGGATATAAGACCAGCCTGGGCAACATGGTGAGACCTTGTCCCTAAAATAAATAAATAAATAGATAGATAAATAAAGCTGGGTGTGGTAGCACATGCCTGGATTTCCAGCTATTTGGAAGACTGAAGTGGAAGGATCACTTGAACCCAGCAGGTCGAGGCTGCAGTGGCTATAAGCATACCACTGCACTCCAGTCTGGGAGACAAAGTAAGACTCCAACTCAAAAAAAAAAAAAAAAGTCAATATGGCCCCATGGTTTTCTATTTTATTCAGTGGGGTG
>NW_007024387.1:0-420 GCF_000164805.1 Carlito syrichta
AGTCGGACGACCATTTAGTTAACCTAACTTGTCAGCTGCAAAGTTGGCCGACTTGTCTGGTGATTGGTTAGCTGACTTAACTAGTTGGCCGTCTACTCGTCTGCCCAGATAGCTGATTTTACTAGTCGGCTGGTGAGTGAGCCGACTGGTCACCTGACTTAAGTAGTAAGCTGGCAAGTGTGCCGACTGATCAGCTGACTTAACTAGGTACCTAGCTAGTGATCTAACTGGTCAGCTAACTTACATATTCGGCCGGTGAGTAAGCTGACTGGTTAGCTGACTTTAGTTAGCTGGCAAGTGAGCCGACTGGTCAGAAGACTTAACTAGTCGTCAGGTGAGTGAGCCAATGTGTGAGCCGACTTAACTATTAGGCCAACAATTAAGCCGAAAGGTGAGTTGCCTTAATTAGACGGCTGGCAA
>NW_007024388.1:0-420 GCF_000164805.1 Carlito syrichta
ATTTTATTTCATCTAATTTTACTATTTTATTTTTAATTTTCTAGAGACAGGGTTTTGCTATGAAGGCCAGTCTAGACTCAAACTACTGTCCTCAAGGAAACCTTACATCTCAGCCTCCCAAAAGTGTTGGATGACAGGTGGGAAACTCTAAGTTAGGTTAATTATTTTATTTTATATTATTTTATTTTACTTTACTTTTTTTATTTTTTACATACAGGGTTTGCTATGAGGCCCAGGCTCGTCTCAGACTCCTGGCCTCAAGCATCCCTCCTGCCTCAGCCTCCTAAAGTGCTGGGAAGACAGCTGGACACTACTAAGATTGGCTAATTATATTTATTTTATTTTATTTCACCTCATCTCTTTTCATTTCTTTTTACTATTTTATTTTTTTTATATTCTAGACACAGGGTTTTGCTATGG
>NW_007024389.1:0-416 GCF_000164805.1 Carlito syrichta
AAAAAATTAGACAGGCATGGTAGTGCATGCCTGTCGTTCCAACTACTTGGAAGGCTGAGACGGAAAGATTGCTGGAGCCCAACAGGCCGACACTGGGGTGGCCGTGAGCATGCCACTGCACTCCAACCTGGGCTACGGAGTGAGACTCCAACTCAAAAAAAAAAATTTATTAACCCTCCTCATTTAGGTATAATTATTTTCAAACTAATGATATCATAATAAACCAAGAATTAAAATGTCCTATTATACCAGAAACTACCTATTAAACCGAATAAGTCCACTACCCAATAACTCTTTCACTGACCAGATGAGCTGCAATAGATCCTGCTCCAGGATAGCAAATGATATTTCCTCAAAGAAAATGTCTTAATAATTTACAACTCCCCCTTGTCTTCTTCCTGATCTGTGGCACAGCT
>NW_007024390.1:0-417 GCF_000164805.1 Carlito syrichta
GCGCCTGGCCCACAGTATTTATATAAGTGAACTTTTTATCCTCAACTTCACCAAAGGACTCAGTTCCCTCATCTCTCAGTTGGAAGTAATAATACCAGCTATCTAATGGGACATTCTGATGACCAAATGAGATGATGTGTGGAAAGACAGTTAGTTAACAGTAAAATTATTTATGACTTGAATTTTTACCTTAAAAAGGTGAGTTCAAAAAAAAAAAGATCAATAAAATAAAAGAAGGAAGCATATATATAGATATATATAGCTCTCTCTCTATATCTATATATATGCTATCTGTACTGGTCAACACAGTTGAAGTGATTGAAGTTTATAATTTGAATTTGAACTTCTTGGTGATTTAGGTGAAAGAAAACATAATTTATTTATTTATTTTTTGAGTTGGAGTCTCACTCTGTTGCC
>NW_007024391.1:0-647 GCF_000164805.1 Carlito syrichta
AAATGGAATGGAACGAAAAAGAATGGAAGGGATTGGAGGACAATGGAATGGAATGGAGAGCAACGGAATGTAAAGGAGAGAAGTGGAATGGAATGGAGTGGAATGGAATTGAATGGAATGTAAAGCATTGGAATATAGAGGAATGGGATGGAATGGAATGGAATGGAAAGGAGTGGAGTGGAATGAAGAGGAATGGAGTGGAATGGAGAGTAATGAAATGGAAAGGAATGGGGGAAGAATGGAATGGAGACGATTTGAATGTAATGTAATGCACAGCAATGGATAATACTGAATGGAATGGAAAGAAATGGAATGGAGAGGAATGAAATGCAATGGAATATAATGGAAAGGAATGGCGAGAAAATGAGAGAAATGCAATGAAATGGAATGGAATGGAGAAGAATGGAAGAGAGGAATGGATAATAATTTAATGAAATGGAAGGAATGGAATGCAATGGAATGAGGAGGAAAGGAATGGAATGGAATTGAATGGAGAGGAATGTATTATAAGGGAACGGAATTGAATGGGATGGAATGGAATGGAGAGCAATGGAATGGAAGGGAATGGAATGGAAAGGAAAGTAAGGGGAAGGAATGGATTGGAAAAAAGTGGAATGGAGTGGAAATGAAGGGATGGAATGAAATGG
>NW_007024392.1:0-537 GCF_000164805.1 Carlito syrichta
TGACTTAACGAGTTAGACAGCTGGCTAGCTAACTAACATAACTAGTTAGATACCTAGCTAGCCAGCTGGGAAGTCAGGTGAAGTAACTAGCTGATGTAAATATCTAGCCAGCAGGCTAGCCAGCTGACTTAACTAGCTTCCTTCCTAGCTAGCCAGCTGGCTAGCAATCTGACATAACTAGATGACTTAAGCTGTCAGTCAGCTGGCTAATCAGCTGACTAAACTGGCTGAAATAACTATGGTTATAGCTAGCTAGACAGCTATCATAACTAGCTCTCTACCTAGCTAGCTAACTGGAAAGCCAGCTGATTTACCAAGGTGATTTAATTAGCTGACTTAAATATCTGGCCTGCTTGCTAGTCAGCTGAATGAACTAGTTGGCTATATAGCTAGTCAGCTGGCTGGCCAGCTGACTAAAATGAGTGACTTAACTAACTAGCCTTCTTTCCAGCTGGCTGACTAAATTGGCAATCTACCTAGGTAGCCAGCTGGCTAGCCAGCTAACCTAACTAGGTGATTTAACTAGCTAGCCAGTGG
>NW_007024393.1:0-506 GCF_000164805.1 Carlito syrichta
AAGCCACTCTATGACCTGGCTAAAGGTGACCCTAAGGAAACATTACTCTCCCTCTCAGCCATTAGACAGTCTTTTACCGCCCTCCAACAGGCTCTCCTCCGGGCCCCCGCCCTACGGCTACCCGATGTCCACCGATCTTTTACCTTATACATCCACGAAAAGAAGGGCGCAGCCCTAGGAGTTCTAGGCCAATTCAGTAGACAAACATTTGCTCCTGTAGCCTATCTCTCAAAACAACTTGACCACACGGTTCAGGGATGGGCCCCATGCCTGCGGGCCCTGTCGGCTGCCCACTTACTCATGTGCGAATCCAAAAAACTCACATTTGGAGCACCTGTCACCGTTGCTTCTCCCTCCATCTACATCACCTCCTAGGATATAAGGGCCTCAAAACACTCCCTCCCGGTTGGGTCCTATCCCTTCTGGTTTTCTTTGTCCAAGACCCCTCTGTCTCCTTCCAAACTTGCGCACCCCTTCACCCAGCCACATTACTCCCTTCCTCTCCT
>NW_007024394.1:0-414 GCF_000164805.1 Carlito syrichta
AGAAGAGGGAAATGAAATGAGTGACAGCAGCAGGCCCAGGCCTATCCTAGCCATTTGGTTTGGGTAATTGGACATGGGTGATTTTAGCAAAAATATAAGGTCCATTTTCATCACAGAGAGTCTCACTTAATCACCCAGCCTGGAGTACAGTGGCACAATCATGGTTTACTGCAGCCTTGACCCCCTGGGCTCAGGTGATCCTTCTGCCACAGCTTCTTGAGTAGGTGGGACTACAGGCGGGTACCACTATGCTCAGCTAAATTATTTTACTTTTTGTAGAGACGAGGTCTCACTATGCTGCCCAGACTGGTAGTGAGCTATTGGAGTCAATCAATCTTCCTGCCTTGGTCTCCCAAAGTGCTGGGGTTACAGTCATGAACCACAGCACCACCGTTTATTGATTGTATATTAACA
>NW_007024395.1:0-1032 GCF_000164805.1 Carlito syrichta
GCTTGCTCACCAGCCAACAGGTCAACTAACTTGTCAGCTCACTCACAGGAGAACAACTCAGCTAACTAATCGGCTTCCTCACCAGCTGACTAGTTAAGTCAGCTCATGGGTCAGCTTGCTTGCTGGTCGACTAGTTAAGCCAGCTCACCTGTGGGCTCACAGTCCAGTCGACGGGTTAAGTTGGCTTACCGGTCGGCTCAGTCACCAGTCGACTAGTTAAGCCTTCTGAGCTGTTGGCTCACTTGCCAGTTGACTAAATTCAGCTGACCAGTGAGCTCACATGCCGCCTGATTGGTTAAGACAGCTGATCAGTCAGCTCACTCGCTGGCCGACTAATTAAGTCAGCTGACCAGTCGTCTTACTCACTGGCCGATTAGTTAAGTCAGCTGACAAGTCAGTTCACTTGCTGGCTTACTAGTTAAGTCAGCTGACAAGTGGGTTCACTCACCGGCCGACTAGTTAAATCAGCTCACTTGGTTCACTCGCAGGCCAACTAGTTAAGTCAGCTAACTGGTCAGCATACTACACACCAATTAGTTAAGTCAGCTAACCAATTGGACAACTAATCGGCCAACTTGTCAGCTGATAAGTTAGCTCAACTAACTATTCATCCGACTAGTTAGGACAGCTAAATACTTTGCCAACTATTCGGCTGACTAGTTTGTTCAGGAAACCAGCATGCCAACTAGGTAACCGAGCTAACTAGTGGGTTAAACCATCAGTAAACTAGTTGACCCAGCTAAATAGACGGCTGACTAATTGGCCAACTTGTTAAGCCAGCAAACAAGTCAGCTTAGTAGTCAGCCAATGTTTTAAACCAGCTAAATTGTTGGCCTACTAGTCAGCCAACAAGTTATGTCACATAGTTAACTCATTAACCAACTACTTAAGACAGCTAATTTCCTCGTTAACCAACTAGTTAAAACAGTTACCTACCTCATCAACCAGCTCGTTAAATCAGCTAGCAATCTCGTTAGCCAACAAGTTAAGTCAGCTAACTAAGTCTGCTAACTAAACAGCTAGCTAGCTAAG
>NW_007024396.1:0-418 GCF_000164805.1 Carlito syrichta
CTCAAAAATAAATAAATAAATAAATAAATAAATAAATAAATAAATAAATAAATAAATAAATACTAATTTTATATAAATGAAGAAGATTAACTCTGAAAAGTTAACTTGTCCATGGCACCATTTTCAAAAAAGAAAAATATATATATAATTTAGATTGGAACCTTGACTTTTAACAGATTTTAGAGAGTTTGCTCTTTCAAAAGTAGCTTGTTTATTTTTATGGCAATGCAAAATAAATTAGAAAAGAAAATGAAAAGAATAACTTGTCCCCCTACACAACTCTAGGAAGAAATATATACCATCAGGAAACTAACTAAAATCAGAACAGGGTAAACTTTTAAACATTGGGTTGCATTAGAAAGTTTCAGGCCTTGAAGGAAACTTAGAGACCCCTAGCATATGTTTGGGCTCAATAACC
>NW_007024397.1:0-704 GCF_000164805.1 Carlito syrichta
TCGGCCGACTAGTTAGCTGGTTTAATATGTAGGCTGACTGCTCGGCCAACATTTTTGCTGGCCTTAAAAGTTGGCCGAATAGTTGGCCGACTATTTAGTTGGGTTAACTAGTTGACTGACGAATTGGCCCACTATTTAGGTTTGTTAAGTAGTTGGCTGACGAATTTGCTGATCTAACTAGTCATCTGAATAGTTGTCCGGCTAGTTAGCTGACCTAACTAGTTGGCTGACTAGTGAGCAGACCTAAATTGTTGACTGGCAAGTTGGCCCACTCATAGGCTGATTGGTTAACTTACTTAACTAGTTGGATGGCTAGTAGGCCGACCGGTTAACTGACTTAACTACTCAGTCAACAAGTGAGTCTACAGGTTAGCTGACGTAACTAGTCGACCGGCGTGTGAACTGACTTGTCAGTTGAATTAAATAGTTCACAAGCGAGTGATCATATTGGTCAGATGACTTAACTAGTCAGCTGGTAGGCGAGTCGACTGCTCAGCCAACTTAACTAGTCTGCCAGCGTGTGAGATGATTGGTCAGCTGAATTTAGTCAGTTTGCATGTGAGCCGACTCATCAGACTTAACTAGTTGGCCAGTGAGTGAGCCCTTCTGTAAGCCAACTTAACTAGTTGGCCAGTGAGTGAGCCGATGTGTGAGCTGCCTTAACTATTCGGCCGGTGATTGAGCCAACCTGTGAGCTGACTTAA
>NW_007024398.1:0-454 GCF_000164805.1 Carlito syrichta
CACCACCTCTCATATGTGTACAGAGTTTTACATCCCTCATCAGAATTAGCTCTGGGGGAAAAATATGTCAGTATTTAAGTATGATAACTGTTTCTTGCTTCAATTTGATTTAGATTTCATGTTCTAGTAATCTCAGACTGTAGCCAAAATAGGTTGATTAAGAAACAGGTTTGCACATGTCTGAGAACCTGTGAAGCAATTGCTAAAGAAAAACGCAAAAGCAACTAATGCATCAATCTTGCGGTGTTTAAATTAATTTTCAATATATTTTGAAAATGAAGTCTTGGCTTCAGTGCCTGAAAAATTGGCTGGCAGGGAATCTGTGATTGGAAAATGTCACGAGAGAGGTTACGCAGTAGTATGATTATTGCAATTATTTGACTGTAAATCTCATTCTCTCTCTCTCAACTTCCCTTTTAAAAAGTAAAGGTAGAGTCAGAGATTAGATGGCCAG
>NW_007024399.1:0-408 GCF_000164805.1 Carlito syrichta
CCAGGAGTTCAAGACCAGCCTAGACAACATAGCAATACCTTGTCTCTACAAAAAAAAAAATAATAGCCAGATGTGATAATACATACCCATACTCCTTGCTACTTGGTAGGCTGAGGCAGGAGGATTGCTTGAACCCACGAGTTTGAGGAGTGATGAGCTGTGATCCTGCCACTGCACTCTAGCATGGACAACAGAGTGAAATACCAACAACAAAAAACAGAATGGAATGTAGTGTGTGTTTGTGTGTGTGTGTGTGTGTGTGTGTGTGTTGTGCACATATGTATTTGGGAGGAAGAAGAAAACAGATGGGGACAGGGGAGGCAAAAAGGAGCCAGGATCATTAAAAAATTCCAGAAGAAAGAAAATAAGGGTAACCAAGAACTTACTAAAGTCTTTAAAAAAAAAAAA
>NW_007024400.1:0-407 GCF_000164805.1 Carlito syrichta
GGTGGCAGAATTATTATTTGGAGTTGGAATCCTGCTCTGTCACCCAGGCCAGAATGCAGGATTAGCTCACAGCCACCATGGACTCCACCTGCTGGGCTCAGGTGATTCTCCTGCTTCGGCCCACCAAGTGGCTGGAATGACACGCCTGTGACACCACGACTGGGAAATATTTGGATATATTTATGATGGCTGAGACAAAGTCGAACCCAGGGTCCTGGGCTGGTATCAAACCCACAGGCTCAGGTCGTCCACTCTCCTCACCCTCAAAGGGCCAGGATTCCAGGCTGAGCCCCTGAGCCTGGCCTGTGGATGTGATGGTGGTGATTGGTATTATTATTCTGAGTTGTAGTCCCGCTTTTTTGCCCAGGCCAGAGCACAGGGCCTGCACTTGGCCACCACAGCCTCCA
>NW_007024401.1:0-407 GCF_000164805.1 Carlito syrichta
CCCCAGGACCACGGCAGGAGAGTGGAGACTTCAAGCCCAGCCCAAAGGGGTGTCTCAGGCTGGGATGCCCAGAAGTTGGTTCGGGCTCGGCCTTGCATTCAGCCCCAGCTGCGGCTTCCGGCTTCAGACCGTGGCCTTGTCCTTGGTGTCCGGAAGGCCGAATGGCTGCATCTTCTTCGCCTCTGACTTGTCTGTGATTCTAGCCTCGCAGAGGTTGCCATCGTAGCCAGTGTCCTGGGCAAGCACGTGTAGTCACGTTAAGGATGAGCGCATGAGCCGGGCTCGGTGGCTCAGCTTGTCATCCCGCGCTTTGGGAGCCCGCGGGTTCAAGACCCACCTGGGCAATGGTGAGACCTCATCTCTACACTAAATTAAAAAAAAACTTAGCCGGGCGTGGTAGCGCGTGC
>NW_007024402.1:0-402 GCF_000164805.1 Carlito syrichta
AGTAAAGCCTGCTGGCTAGCCGGCTGTCCATCAGGGTAGCTGTCTAGTTAATCTGGCTGGTTATCCAACTGTCCTGCCAGCAGGCTGCCTAATTAAGCTGACTGTCTGGCCAGCTATCCAGCCCACTAGCTGGCTAACTGGCTCCCTAGCCAACTAGCCAACCAAGTAGCTAGCTAGGTAATCCAGGATGCTAGTAGTGTAACCAAACATTTGGCTAGCTAGTTAAGTCAGCTGGCTAGCCAGCATTCCAGCCAACTTGCTAGTCAGCTACTTAAGTGAGCTAGCTATCCAGCTAGCTAGTTAAGTCAGCTAGCCAGTCAGCTAACTATTCAGCTAGCTAGCTAATTCAGCAAGCTATTCAGCTTGCTAGTCAGCTAGCTAGATTGACAACTAGATAGTTAA
>NW_007024403.1:0-763 GCF_000164805.1 Carlito syrichta
GCAAAACTAAAAATTTTAATTAACCTATGCGGTTAGACCAATCGATATTTATATTTTTTCTCTATCATTTATTCTTTTTTATTCGTCAGCCCATGACTGGAAATCAGTTTAGGAAGACTAAGGTTAAAACAACCCAGAAATATTTCATATTTATTGTTGCTTATTGACAGAGAACTTTTAAATCAAAGAAGAAAATTAAAATATCTGCATGTAGTATAATGGGTAAAGATATTAATGTGATTAACTCTACATTGTAATCAAGTCATGAAAATTTTATCACAATATGATAATGTCACAATATTTATTCAGACTTCTGTTTATTTACTTAAAAAGTAATGACAAAATATAATTATAAATTAATTGCCATCAGAAAGACATTGAAACTTTCTGGGTAGGTAACTACATTTCTCTTAAACATTTGCTGTGCTCATGTACAAATGTGTGTACACACACACACTGTTTTCATTGTTAATTGTGTCTAGTTTAATTTTATAGGCAGATAAAAACTTTTACAATATAGATTTTTTCTAAATTTATTGAGATTTGTTTTATGGACCAGAATATGTTCTATCTCTGTGGAAGTTTGAATGTGTTTGAAAATGAAACATATTACTTTGTCATTGGTGAAGTAGTTTGTAAATGTCAATTAGGGTAAGTTGGCTGACGGATTTCTTCAAATCTTCAATATCCTCGATGACTTTTTGATGTTTAACTTATGGATTGCTGAAAGATAATTTTTGAAATTTCCACAGGTAATTGTGCA
>NW_007024404.1:0-401 GCF_000164805.1 Carlito syrichta
CTTACAGGCACGAAGGCTCCGCAAGTGTCGCATCCGTCACAGCCCTGCTGCGTGTGCGACGCGCGAGAGGAGTCCTCCCCAACCAGCTGGCGGGAAGGACCAGAGCCAAGGAGCCCCACACGGTGCTTCCCAGGCCTCCTCGGTGCCTGAGCAGGCTCGCTGGCGGCCATTGCTCCGCGCTCTCGACTTCCTCCCTCCGCCCCCAGGCCCTGGAGGGTGTTGGTTCTTGGCCACCCTGGAGGGGCCGCCTTCCCCCTCCCGCCGCCACTCCATGCTGGATGCGCTCTGGGCCCTTAATCGCCACTGACTGGAGGAGCTGCTGTGTGCAGTGTCACTGCGGCCCAGAAAGCAGAGGCAGAGATGCCGGCTGAGGCTGACGTGTGCAGACACGTGGACCAACC
>NW_007024405.1:0-404 GCF_000164805.1 Carlito syrichta
GCTTAAGTAGCTGACTTAACTAGCTTGCCAACTGGCTAGCCACCTGACTTAGCTGCTTAGCTACATAGGTAGCCAACTGGCTAGCCTGCTGAATTAACTAGCTGACTTAACAAGCTAGCCAGCTGACAACTGGCTGACTTTACTAGCTAACTGCCTAGCTAGCCAGCTGACTTAACTAGCTGACCTCAGTAGCTAGACAGGTGGATATCCAGCTGTGTTAACTAGCTAGCCACCTACCTAGGCAGTTGGCTACCCGGCTGACTTAACTAGCTAACAACATGCTAACCAGCTGGCTAGCAAGCTGACTTATCTAGTTAGCTACCTACCTAGCCAGGTGGCAAGCCAGCTGACATAACTAACTGACTTAACTAGCTAGAAGCTGGCTACCCAGCTGACTTAACTAG
>NW_007024406.1:0-400 GCF_000164805.1 Carlito syrichta
AAACAAATCAGCAAGAAAAAAAGCAAATAACCCCATTAAAAAGTGGGCAAATGACATGAACAGACACCTCTACAAAGAAGATATACAAATGGCCAACAGAGTAAAAAAATGCTCAACATCACTCATCGTCAGGGAAATGCACATTAAAAGCACAATGAGATATCACCTTATACAGGTCGGAATGGTCATTATTAAAAAAAAGAAAAATAGTGTTGGCACAGATGCAGTAAAAAGGGAATGCTTATACACTGGTTGTGAGAGCACAAATTAGTACAACCTCTCTGGAAATCGGCATGGAGATTTCTCAAAGAACTAAAAGTAAATCTACCATTCGATCCAGCAATCCCACTACTTGGTATCGACCCAAAGGAACAGAGGTCATTATACAAAAAAAGACACC
>NW_007024407.1:0-399 GCF_000164805.1 Carlito syrichta
AGGCTAATCACCGTGGCACCCATTACAGAAAACTGACAGACATAGAAGCACCAATCTCAGAGGAAGCCCAGTCACTTAGGCACTCATTTTGGAGGAGACTCATTCCCTGTGACACCAATCATAGAGGCGGGGTTGTCATTATGACACCCATAATAAATAAAGGCACGTCACTGGAGCACAAATCACAGTGGAGTTCAGTTACTTGGGCACACGTTGTGGAGGAGGCCCAGTCACTGGGACGCCCATTGCCATCACAAAAGAGGGCCAACCACTGGGGCAATCCTTATGGAACTGGTCCAGTAAGGTGAACACTGTGGTATTGATCATAGAGAAAGGCCAGTGAAAACATCAAAGAAGAGAATGAGTCACTGTGGCATCAATTTTCAAGGAGGGCTAGTC
>NW_007024408.1:0-460 GCF_000164805.1 Carlito syrichta
AATCCCACCTTTGTGCTCATGTGATCAGAACTGAATACTGCATGTCATCACTGTTTAACACCTTTATTGAGAGCTAATTCACATTCTGTGCAATTTACCCATTTAAAGTGTACACTTCACAGAGTTGTGCAGCTATCACCACAGTCAATTTTAGTCAAACTTAGCCAATTTTAGAACATTTTCTTCCAAAAAAAGGAATTTCATATGCTTTAGCAGTCCCCCCACCCCACCCCCTGGCTTCTGTCCTCAGCCCTAGACAGCTAGAAATCTACCTTCTGTCTCTATAGGTTCTGGTTCTGTACTTTCATGTGAATAGACTCATATATGTGACTTTGTTCACTTAACATAATGGTTTCAAAGGTTCATAAATGTTGTAATATGTATCAGTACTTCATCCCTTTTTAAGGCCGAATAATATTCCATTGTGTGGATACACCACATTATGTGTATCCAGAAGCCC
>NW_007024409.1:0-399 GCF_000164805.1 Carlito syrichta
CCAGCACTTTGGGAGGCTAAGGTGAGAGGATTGCCTGAGCCCACAGGTTCGAGACCTGCCCGAACCGGCCTGGACAACTCATCTCTACAATAAATCAAAAAAAGTAGCCAGGCATGGTGGTGCGAACCTGTAGTTCCAGCTACTTGGAAGGCTGAGACAAAAGGATCACCTGAGCCCAGCAGGTCAAAGCGGCAGTGACCAGGAGCATGCCACTGCTCTCCAACCTGGGCGGCGGAGTGAGACTCCAAATAAAAAAAAATATTTATATATATATAATTTCAAGTGTCTAGAACAGAGTCTGGTGCACAGTAGGTGCTCAATAAATGTGTTGAATAAATTAATCTTTGAAAAAGCCTGTGGGTGGAGGGGTAGACAGATTAATTAGACTTCTTTTATTGA
>NW_007024410.1:0-399 GCF_000164805.1 Carlito syrichta
AGCTGATAGACCTCTATGAGTACTAGAGAAATATATACTCCACTTAGGTGTTCTTTTGGTGACTTAGACAAGGTGACCAACAAACCTGTCAACTTTAAATGGTGATCTTTGTAGAAGCAGGCTTTGGAAGCTGATCAATAAGCTGTGGCCCAGGCACTGTCTTTAAACATTTTAGAACTTGTAACTCAGATAAAGCTATGGGTGTCTGAAACCTCCATGCCTGCTGATTGAAGTCTATTGACAATGAGAAACTGCCACTGGGGTACACCAGCCTCTTGGACTTTGGACACAAATTACCTGAGCAAGGCCGTCATCAAATAGGTCTTTTTGGAATGAAATTTTACATGCTATTGGGCACTGGTGAGGAATGGCCATGTGACAGCTGGAGCACCACATGTA
>NW_007024411.1:0-415 GCF_000164805.1 Carlito syrichta
ATCTAGCAAGCTGGCTAGACAACCGACTTATCTAGGTGACTTAAGCTAGCAAATTGGCTTGCTAGGTCACTTAACCAGCTAGCTACCTATCTAGTCAGCAGGCTTGCCAACTGACTAAACTAGCAGACTTGAACAGCTAGCCTGCTGACTTGCAAGCTGACTTATCTAGCTAGATACCTACCTAACCAGCTGACTAGAGAGCTTAATAAACTACCTGATTAACCAGCTAGCCAGTTTGAAAGCCAGATGACTTAACTCAAAGACCTCACTAGCAAGTCAGGTAGCTATATAGCTTACTTAACTAGCTAGTTATTTTCCTCGCCATTTGCCTAGCCAGCTCTTTTAACTAGCTGAATTAACTAGCTAGCCAGTTGGCTAACGAACTGACTTAACTACCTCGCTACCTAGCTAGCCA
>NW_007024411.1:1658-2387 GCF_000164805.1 Carlito syrichta
TGAGCTAGCTACCTCTTTCAAATAGTTGGTAAACGTGCTATCTAGCTGAATTAACTAGTTAGCTAAGCGACTTAACTTGTTAGCTGATGAATTGGCCCACTCTGTTAACCAGTTGGATGGCTGGTGTGCTGAACTAACTAGCCAGCCGATTAGTAGGTCAACTATTTAGCTGGCCTAACATTTCTGCGACTAGTCAGCTGACCTAATATGTCGGCTGACAAGTTAGCCAACTAGTAGGCTGATTGGTTAGCTGAAATTACTAGTTGACTGGCTAGGGGGCTGACCTCTTAGCTGACTTAACTAGTCAGCCAGCGAGTGAGCCAAGAGGTAAGCTGACTTTGATAATTGTCCGACGAGTAAGCCGACAGCTCAGCTGATTTAACTAGTCAGCTGGAGAGTGAGCCGACTGGTCAACTGCCTTAACTTGTCGGCCGACAAGTGAGCTGACTGGTCAGCTGACTTTAGACAGCTGGCGAGTGAGCCGATTGGTCTGAGGACTTAACTAGTAGGCCGGCAAGTGAGCCAACCTGTGAGCCAACTTAACTAGTTGGCTGGCGAGTGATGTGATGGGTGAGCAGCCTTACTTAACAAGTCAGGTGGCGAACGAGCTGATTGGTGAGCTGACTTAACAAATCAGCTGGCGAGCAAGCCAACTAGATAGCTAACCTGTTGGACTGTGAGTGAGCCGACAAGTTAGTTGACCTGTTGGCTGGTGAGTGAGACAATTAG
>NW_007024412.1:0-731 GCF_000164805.1 Carlito syrichta
CTAGGGGAGGGAGGGTTATACCTCATCAACAAGGGTACCTGCATAATCAATGTTTGTATACCTAACCCTGAATTGTACCCCACATCTTTATAATTAAAAAAAAACTTCACTCATAGGTCAGGTGCGGTGGCTCGTAGGTCAGGCGCGGTGGCTCGTAGGTCAGGCGCGGTGGCCTGTAACCCCAGTACTTTGGGAAGTAAAGGTGGGAGGATTGTTTGAACCCAGGGGTTCAAGACCAGCCTTGGCAACTCGGTGACTCCTCATCTCTACAAAAAATCAAAATATCAGCCGGGCATGGTGGCACAGGCCTGTAATTCCAGTTACCTGGAAGACTGAGTTGGAAGGATCACCTAAGCCCAGTAGGTCAAGGCTGAGGTGGCCATGAGCGTACCACTGCACTCCAGCCTGGGTGACAGAGTAAAACTCCAATTAAAAAAAAAAAAATGCTCACTTGTGTCCATGCGCAGTGGCTCACAACTGTAATCCCAGCACTTTGGGAGGCCAAGGCAAGTGGATTTCTTGAGCCCAGGGGTTCGAGATCAGCCTGGGCAACATGGGGAGACCTCATCTCTACAATAAATAAAAAATTAGCTGGATGTGGTAGCACAGTAGTTGTAGCTACTTGGAATACTGAGTTGGAAGGATTGCCTGAGCTCAGCAGGTCAAGGCTGTGGTGGCCATGAGCATGACACTGCACCCCAGCTTGGGTAACAGAGTGAGACTCCAACTCA
>NW_007024413.1:0-397 GCF_000164805.1 Carlito syrichta
CGGGCCTGGGCCCTGCGGGTGGCGAGCCCGTCCGCCCGCGCCGGCCGTTCCAGGGGCCGGGGCCCTTCCCAAAGGCCCTCGCGCTCGCCTCTTTCGTGCGCCACGCTCTCTTCTGCTGGGACATTCCCCCGACACCAGGACGTCAGGGCCCGGGAGAACATCGGTCCTGCTTCTTCCTTCCACCGCGGGGACACTTCTCTCTGTGCTGGGTTTTCTACGGGAGTGGAACCTCGGGACGGTTTGGGCCGCTCGCATAGGACCACCGACCAACTGAGCCAGGCCCTCTGGGGCGCGGCTAATGCTTCCAGAACCTTCTGAATAGACCCTGACAGATAGTTATGAGACGCGGGCTATTCCCAAACCCTGGGCTGGATGGCGGTGAGAGAAGCGTGAGCTA
>NW_007024414.1:0-688 GCF_000164805.1 Carlito syrichta
ACTTATTCAATGATTGCTAATAGTAAGAATTTTTCTAAAACAGACCCAACAAAAAATATATATATATATACTATATATATATATTATTTTTAAAAATACAGTATATATGAATTGTTCATGCAATTGTAAAGACTGAGTAGAGGTTTCATGAACACCAATGCACGTGGAAGAATTAGGAACAATGGTGTAATTCAGTCCAACTGTGAAGGCTGAGACCAAGAGCACCAATGTCTAGGGTCAGGAGAAGATAGATGTCACTGCTCAGACAGCAACAAGTGTGCTCTTCTGTGCAATTTTGTTCTACTCAGGTCATTAGAACATTGAATGAGGTCAATCTGCATTGGTGAGAGAGATCTTTTTTATTTAGTCCACCAATTGAAAAGTCAATCTCTCCAGAACCACCCTCTCTCGCAAACTCAGAAATCTGGGCATCCCTCAACTTAGTGAAGTTGGTACATGAAATTAACCATTGCAGCATTGTTGGTGGTTAGGGAAATGCAAATCAAACTACAGTGAGATACCACTTTTAACCAGTAGGATTGCTATAATCCAAATATGTGTAAGATAAGTGTTGGTGAAGAAGTGGAGAAATTGGAATCCTTGTGCATTGCCAGAGGAAATGCAAAAAAAAAAAGAAATGTAAAATTACTAAATTTGGTTGGGTACAGTAGCTCACACTTATAATCCC
>NW_007024415.1:0-4675 GCF_000164805.1 Carlito syrichta
GACTTAAATAGTTAGCTAACTACTGAGCTAGCTGACTTAACTAGCTGACTTAACAAGTTGGCTAACGAGATAGCAAGCTGACTTAACGAGTTGGTTAAGGAGTTAGGTACCTGTTTTAACTAGTTTGTAAACAATTTAACTAGTTAACTTAACTAGCTCATCAACAAGTTAGCTAGGTGACAACTTGTTAGTTGATGAGTCGGTAGAAGAGTTAGCTGTTTTAACACATTGACTGACTACACGACTGACTTGTTAGCTGGCTTAACATGTTAGCCAACTAGTCAGCAGACTAGCTAGCTGGATTAGAGTATTGACTGACGAGTTGGCCAAATAGTCAGCTCTGTTAACTATTGGACAGCTGGTGTCCCGATCTAACTAGTCGGCCAATAAGTAGGCTGATAAGTTAGATGACCTATTTTGTCAGCAACTAGTTATTTGAGCTAAATTCTTGGCTGACAAGTTTGCCGACTATTCAGTCGATTGGTTTTCTGACTTAACTAGTTGACCGACTAGGCGGCCGACCGGTTAGCTGACGTAACTAGTCGGCTGGCGAGTGAGCTGACATGTGAGCTGATTTAAATAATTGTCCAGTGAATGTTCCAACAGGTAAGCTGACTGAACTAGTCAGCCGGTGAGTGAATCGACTGCTCAGCTGACTTAACTATTCGGCTGACAAGTGAACTGACTGGTCCGCTGACTTTAGTTGACTATGAGCGAGTCGACTGGTCAGAGGACTTAACTAGTTGGCCGACCAGTGAGCCAACTGGTGAGCTGACTTAACTACTCGATAGCCGAGTGAGGCGACAGGTGTACTCCCTAACTAGTCAGCTGGCGAGCAAGTCGACTGTTGAGCTGACTTAACTCGTTGGCTTGAGAACCAGCTGACTAGCTAGCTAACCTGTTGGCATGTGTGAAAGCCGACATGTTAGTTGTCATGTTGGTTGGCAAGCGAGCCAACTAGTTTGCTGACTGGTGGGCAGGCAAGGGAGCCGACGAGCTAGCTGACTTGATGGAAAGTGAGAGATGCCACTAGTTAGATGACCAGCTAGCTGGGTTTCTAGCCACTAGTTAGCTAAGTAACTAGCTGATTTGCTAGCTGACTTAACTAGTTAGCTGACAAGCTAGTGGTTATCTAGCTGACATACCTGGATACCAAACAAGCTATCTAGCTATCTAGCTAGCTGACTTAACTTGTTAGTTAACTGGCCAGTTAGCTGAATAGCTGACTTAACTATCTAGTTGACCAGCTAGCTAGATGACTAGCAAACTGAATAGCTAGCTGACTTAACTAGCTAGCTGAATAGTTAGTTGACTTGCTAGCTGACTTACCTAGCTAACTGGATAGCTAGCTGACTTTAGCTGAATAGCAAATTGGCTGGATAGCTGGCTAGCCAGCTGACTTAACTAGCTAGTCAAATGTTTGGCTACACTGCTAGCCATCTGGATTAACTAGCTAAATACTTGGCTCTCTTGCTGGCTAGGGAGCCAGCTAGACAGCTAGCAGGCCAGCCAGCCAGCTTAATTAGGCAGCCTGCAGCTGGACAATTGGATATCCAGCCAGCTTAACTAGCCAGCCACCATGCTAGTCAGCCAGCTAGCCAACTGGCTTAGCTACCTGACCATCTACCTGACAAGCCTGCTAACCAGTCGACTTAACTTGCCAGCCACCTAGCTAGCCAGCTGGCTAACTAGTTGACTTGACTAGCAGACTTAGCTAGATAGCCATCTGACTAGACAGGTGGCTTAACTAGCTAGCCACCTAGCTAGCCAGCTGTCTAACCAGGTCACTTAACACACTCACTTTACTAGGCAGCCAGCTGGATAGCCAGCTGATTTAATTAGCTAGCTACCTAACCAGCCAGGTGTCTAGCCAACTGGCTTAACTAGCTGAATGACCAGGTAGCCAGCTGGCTAGTCAGCTGAAAAGAAGCGAGTTACCAAGCTAGCGAGTTGGCTAGCCACCTGTATTAATTGACTGACATAACCAGCAAGCCAGCTGGTTAGCCAGCTGACTCAATTAGATGACAGCAATTTAGCCAACTGCCTAGCGAGCTGACATAACTAGCTGACAACATTAACTAGCCTGGTGACTAGACAGCTGACTTAATCTAGCTACTTAGCTAACCAGCTGGGAAGCCATATAAATTAACTAGCTTAATTAAATAGCTAGTCAGCTGGCTAGCCAACTGACTCAACTAGTTCGCTACACAGATAGCCAGCAAGCAAGCCAGCTGACTTGATTAGCTGACTTAAATAGCTGGCCTGTTTGCTACTCAGCTGAATTAATTAGCTTGCTATATAGGTAGCCAGCCGGCTAGCCAGCTGACATAACTACGTGACTTAAATAGATAGCCAGCTGTCTTGCCAGCTGACTTAATTAGCAAGCTACCAAGCTAGCCAGCTGACTAGCCAACTGAATTACCTAGGTGACTTAACTGGCTAGGCAGCCAATTAGACAACTGACTAGACAGCTGATTAATCAACTAGTCGATTAAAGTGCTAGGCAGCTGGCCAGCCAGGTGACTAAACTAGCTGCTTTAACTAGTTATCCAGCTGGCTAGCCAACTGACTTAACTATCTCTCTAGCTCTCTAGCCAACTGGATAGCCAACTTTCTTAAGTAGCTGACTTAATTAACAAGCCAGCTGTCTAGACAACTGACTAACTAGGTTATTACCTAGCTAGCAAGTTGACTAGTGGATTTACTTAACTAACTGTTTTAACTAGCTGGCCTGCTTTCTAACCAGCTGAATTAACTAGCTTGCTACCTGGCTAGCAAGCTGGCTATCCAGCTGAATTAACTAGGTGACTTATCTTGCTAGCTATCTGTCTAGCGAATTGACTTAATTGGCAAGCTATCTAGCTATCTAGCTAGCCAGCTGGCAAGTCAGCTGACTTAACTTGGTCATTTAACTATCTAGCCAGCAGGCTAGACAGATGACATAACTAGCTAGCCACCTAGCTAGCATGCTGAAATGCCAACTGACTTATCTAGCTGAATTAACTAGCTGGCCAGCTGGCTAGCTAGCTGTCTTGAGTGCCTAGCTACCTACCTAGCCAGCAGGTTAGCCAGCTGACTTAATTGGTGATTTAACGAAGGAGACAGCTGGCTAGATAGCAGACTTTACTAGCTAACTACCTAGCTAGACAGGTGAATAGCTAACTGACATCTTGCTGACATAACTAGACACCTGATGTCTAGCCAGCTGACTTAACTAGCTACCTACCTACATAGCCTGCTTGCTTGTCAACTGACTTAATTAACTAACTACTTAGCTAAGCGTGCTGTCTTAACTTGGTGACTTAACTAGCTAGCTGGCCTGCTATGCAGCTGTCTATCCACCTGACAACTCTCTGACTAAACTAGCTAGCAACCTGACTGAACTAGCTGACTTAACTAGCTAGCTACTCAGCTGACTTAAGTTGCTGAGTTAACTAGCTTGCTGCCTATCTAAGTATCATGTTGCTAGGTGACTTAGCTCGCTGACTTAGCTAGCTAGCTAGCTGAAATATCTAGCTGAAATAACGATCTAGCTTCCTTGCTAGCCAGCGGACTTCAGTATCTGAAATAACTAGCGAGCCAGTTGGCTACCCATCTGATGCAACAGGCTTTTCAACCAACTAGCCACCAGACTAGACAACTGAATTAACGAGCTGACTTAATGAGCTAGCCAGCTGGTTAGCCAGCTGACTAAACTAACTGACTTATCTAGCTGTTCAGCTGGCTATCCAGCTGACTTTATTGCCTAGCTACCTAGGTAGACTGCAGCCTAGCCAGCTCATTTAAGTAGCTGAATAATGAAGTAGCCAGCTGTCTAGCCAGCAGCATTAACTAGCTAGCTACCTGGCTAGGCAGCTGGATAGCCAGCTGACTTAACTAGCTGACATAACTAGATACTCTGATGGCTAGCCAGCTGACTTAACTGGCTACCTACCTACAGCTTGCCAGCTGAATTGACTACCTAACTACATGGCTAACCTGCTGGCCAGCACGCTGACTTAACTAATTTACTTAACTAGCTAAACATCAGGCTAGTTAGTTGCTTTAATTAGCTAGCTATCTTGATAGGCAGCTGGTTAGACAGCTGACGTAACTAGTTGACTGAACTAGCTAGCCAGTTGACTTATCTAGGTGACTTAACTAGCTAGCTACCTAGCTAGCTATCCACCTAGCCAGCTGACTTAACTAGCTGATTTAACTAGATTACTACCTGAAATGACTAACTGACATATATAGCTAGCTTCCTAGCTAGTCGGGTGACTTAACTAGCTGAAATAAATAGCTAGACTGATGACTAGCCTTCTGACTTAACTAACATTTTACCTAGCTAACCAGCTGGATAGCCAACTGACTTAATGAGCTGACTTAACTAGCGAGCCAGATGGTTGCCAGGTGACTTAAGTAGCTGACTTAACCACCAAATCAGTTCGGTAGACAGCTGCCTTAATTAACTGGCTACCTATTTAGCCACCTGGCTAGCCAGCTGACTTACCTAGCTGATTTAAACTAGCAAACTGGCTAGCCAGCTCACTTAACTAACTAGCTAACTACCTAGCCAGCAGGAAAGCTTGCTGATTTAGCTAACTGAATCCAACAGTTAGCCTGCTTGCTTGCAAGCTGACTTATCTAACTAGCTACCTACTTAGCCAGCTTGCTAGACAGGTGATAAACTAGC
>NW_007024416.1:0-1028 GCF_000164805.1 Carlito syrichta
TCCATTCTCCTGCCAACCTTCTGCCCTTCTCCTACATGTGAGGGTCCCCCAGCTCAGCATCTTCCAGCCCCAACCCCCCAATGGCTGCCCCCACAGTGGTGCAGGAGTTCCCGTGTCTCCCTGACCAGTTTATGCTGACTTTCTTCTCCAAGGTGAGAAATTGTGCCCCAAGCAGACCAACACTCTGACCTGGGCAACCAGGTAAGACCTCGTCTCTACCCTCCATCCAAAATGAGCTGGGCATGGCGGTGCATGCCTGTAGGTCTGGCTCCTTGGAAGGCCAGGAAAAGGCTTGCTGAAGCCTGGTGGGCCGAGGCTGGGGTGGCTGGGAGCAAGTGACCACCCTCCAGCCTGGGCAATGGAGTGAGACACAGACTCAAAGGAAAAAAGGAAAAAAAGATAATTCATTTTGGAATCACTGTGAAAAAAAAGAGGTCATTTGGGTAGGAGGCCGCAGCCTTGGGCCTAGAGTTCCTGAAAGATGATGGATTGCCAGACAATCAGCTGTGGCTTTGAGAGGCCATGTTGGGGGCCGGTTGGAGTCCGGGAGGTCACGATCAGCCTGGGCCACATAGTAAAACCTTGTTGCTCCCCAGAGTTCAAACACTGGTGTCACGCATGGTGGCACTCATGGTCCCAGATTCACGGGTAGGAGTGGTCTCCATCCTGGGGTGTTCCTTTGTGTCACCCCCACCAACAGAACGTGTGAGACCAGGCTGGACACCGTGGCTCATGGATATCAGCCCCACACCTTGGGAGGCTGAGGCAGGAGGCTCCCTGAGACTAGGGGTTGGAGACCAGCCTGAGTGACTTGGCCAGAACTCACCTCGGTGAGAAGTCCCCAAAATCGAGTCAGGCATGATGGACCCCGGGGTCCTGGCTGCTTGGTGCCAAGGTGCGAGGACAACCCTGAACCCCGCAGGTCGAGGCCCTGGGAGCCACGAGCATGATGCTGTGCCCCAGTCTGCCCAACGGAGACTCTGTTGACAAAAAAGAAACCTCCCACATCCATCAATATGGGCATCCCT
>NW_007024417.1:0-496 GCF_000164805.1 Carlito syrichta
ATTATAAGCTGTTACATGAAATGAATTAATGTATATTCATTTATATTCAGTGATTCCATTGAAAAAACCATAATATATGGAAAAATTACGATGAACTCTCAGGAAACTGACAGAATGCTTTTAAAAGGTCAGTCAAAGAAAGTCAACAATTAAAAATTAAGTTTGTCCAATTAGGTCTGGCCAAGTCAACGATCAACATTTGGGGTACATAAAATCCTTTGTTTTCCAGATTGCTTTGCAAGTGACTTTAATTTCTCAATACATCTTAATGAAATAAAACAAAAACAAATAAAGCATTGTAGGTGTTATATCTGCAGGAAAACCAATATCCAACTCCAATGACAAGGCCTTGTTCCTAAAACAAGTGAAACAGCGTATATACATGTAAAAAATAAAGTTACAATTAAAGCATGATTATTTTATGTCTAATGATTCTCACTTTAACTTTTAAATTAATCAACCACCAACAATGATTCTGATTACTTATGATAAGACC
>NW_007024418.1:0-392 GCF_000164805.1 Carlito syrichta
AATGACTGGCCATCTTTTATAAGGGCTGTTTCAGTGAATGTCTCTTTTGTGTGATATGTGTCCCTATGAGAGCAACTCCTCTGCAATTTTGGCCGCCATAATGTGTTTTCCTCTGTGATGGATGTTTCAGTTACTGTTTCTCTCCTGTGTGTTAAATGCCTCAGGTACGGGCTCTCATCTGTGATGGGTGAACTGGTGACTGGCTCTCATCTGTGATACATACTCAAGTGACTGGGTATCCTCCATAATGCATGCTGCAGTGACAAGCCCACCTATGTGATGGGTGCCCCAGTTACAGGCATTCCTATATGATGGGTGCCTCAGGGAATGTCCCTCCTCTATGAAGTGTGCCATAGTGATTGGTCCTCCTTCCTGATGGGTGTTTCAGTGAC
>NW_007024419.1:0-513 GCF_000164805.1 Carlito syrichta
AACTGACCAATGACCAATGAAAATGACCACTGCTGGAACGGAACCCTGGAGGGCCTCTGCTGTGCCTGGTATTAACCCTCACATGCAGGATCACAGGGGAAGATCAGGAAATTGGGGGAGGTTCCAGGAAGTAGCTTTCCACATTCTAACAAGCAGTGCAGCCACACCAGTGTGAATGAGCTGAATACCAGCCACGCTCTCCTGGCTCCTCCACAGCCTCATCCCTCTCTACGCTCTTGTTGCTGTGTTTTTCCTTTCTTTTCACATCTGTATTCCCATTTTCCAATCCTTCAGCCAGAAATGATACCATTTCCTCTTTCAGCAGTGGCCTTGAGAGGCAAGCATGGCCCAATTCAGGTGTCCTAAAACCTGACTACGTGCCAGAATCAGCAAGGTTGTTCCCAGGTCATGTGTACTTTTCCAGAGCACACGAGGTGGTGCCGAAGGCCAAATAGGCTTAGAGCTTCCTGTCCTCCTCCTACATCCATGATCCACAGGAAGCTCTGTGGGCAA
>NW_007024420.1:0-392 GCF_000164805.1 Carlito syrichta
CATTCCATTCCTTTCAATTTCTCTCCATTCCATTCCTCTCTATTCCATTCCATTCCATTCCATTCTATTCTAATTCATTCCATTTCTCTCCTTTTCATTCCTGTCCATTCCTTTCCATTGCATTCTTCTCCATTCCATTATATGCCATTAAATTCCATTTCAATCCTCTCCGTTCCACTCCATTCCATTCCAATCCATTCCAATCCATTTCAGTACTCTCCATTCCCTTCGAATCAATTCTATTCCATTCCTTTCTTTTCCCTTCCATTCCATAACATTGCATTCCATTCCTCTCCATTCCATTCCATTTCATTCCTCTCCATTCCATTCCATTTCATGCATTACAATCCACTCCACTCCATTGCATTCCATTCCACTCCATTCCATCCAAC
>NW_007024421.1:0-775 GCF_000164805.1 Carlito syrichta
TTCAAGACAAGGTAGGAAGACCAGGATGTCGGCCAAATGGAAAGTCTGTGATTGCAGCAGTTTGGGATGCCCAGGCCAAGAGGATAGCCCGAGTTGGGCATTTTTAGAGAAGTCGGTGTAACCTAGTGAGGAAATAAAAAAAGAAAGAAAGAAAGAAAGAAAGAAAGAAAGAAAGAAAGAAAGAAAGAAAGAAAGAAAGAAAGAAAGAAAGAAAGATATCCATTCTCCTGTAAATTTTCTGCCCTCAGATCTTCCCCCTCGCCATCCCCAACATGTGAGGGTCCTAGAAGCTTGGCACCTTCCGGCCCCAACTCCCACATAACTGCCCTCATTTGGTGTGGAAGTTCCCGAGGCTCCCTTGTCAGGTTCCTGCCAGCTCTCCTCTCCAAGGTGAGAAATGTGCCAAAGACAGGTCGAACCTCTGACTCGGCAATGAGGACCTACTGTTGAGGTATGCCAAGGACACATCCCTCACCCGGAGATGTTTCTTTTCCCCAATATCATTTTTCCTGACTCTAAAGCCAGTCACCCTGTGAACACACCATGTGCAGTTGAGAATCTATGTATGATTCTGATGTTTTTGGAGACAGGTTCTGGTTCTGTGGCCATGGCTGGGAAAGGGGACATGACCATTGATCACATCAGCCTCGAATTCATTTGCTCTGGTGATCCTCCCTCCTCAGTCTCCAGAGTGGCTTGGATGACGTGCATCTCAACTCCAGACCTCCTATTTTGATGGGGGTGGAGATGTGGGCTCCCTCTGTGGCTTGGGCTG
>NW_007024422.1:0-463 GCF_000164805.1 Carlito syrichta
CCTCACCAGAGATGCCAGTCACTAGGGTACCCATCAAAAAGGATGACCAGTAACTGGTGCACAGATTACATAGTAGAGACAGTCACTACGAAAATTATCACATGAGAGGGCCAGTCAATGAGACTCGGGGGGGGTGCAGTCACCCATCAAAGAAGAGAGTCATTCCCCAGGGCACCAATTACAATTATGGCCCTGTCACCGGGGCAGCTGTTTTAGGGCAGGCCTAATCAGTTGGGCACCAATCACTAAATAGTACCAGTTATTAGGGCACCCATGACAGAGGAGATCAAGTAACTGAAGCATCCATCACAGAAGGGGACTAAACACTGTGAAACCCATCACAGACGAGAGTCTGTCACTAAGGCTCACATACCAGAGAAGGGACAATCATTTGTACACCCAAAAAAAGATAAGAGCCATTCATTTGTGAAACTATCACAGAGGAAAGCAAGTCATTGGGACA
>NW_007024423.1:0-1005 GCF_000164805.1 Carlito syrichta
AGCAGTTTGCAGTCTTGGTCCCATCTTGCATCCCTGGCTTCCTATGCTCCAGAAACACTGTTTTTCCTTCCATTCCTTGAAATTGCTATCCTTCCTTTCAGACTACTGCTACCTCTTCGGATTCCTCAGTGGCAGGATGCACAGAGCTAGGCAAGCAGGTAGACCCGGGATACCTTTACAGACTTTTCTCAATGGATTTCCCTTCTTTGCTGAGCTTCAAAGCTTCCAAGATGTTGGCAGCTGGGAATGAAAGGCAGAAGGAGGGAGCGTGGGGCAGGAACGCCGCGTGGGCGTGTGCCCACTGGGGTGGCCGCCTGAGGGACCCGGGAACAGAGGGCAAAAAGTCTTGTGCCGGGACAGAGCCTAATTTAATTTTTAATCATTGCAAAATTAAGTCTGTTTTTTAATGCCAAAAGTAGAAAAAATGTACTTATTTGACAATGGCATAATCAAATACCTTGAAAATTAAATGGATAAAAGTCTTTAGAAACTTGAAAATCACTAAAAAAAGGAGTAATTCAAAATGTTATGTATTTGTGTAGGAGATATGGAGATTTAAATTTATTTATGCAGTTTGACCTTGAGATGTTGTTAATTTTCCATGGTAGCCACTGGCCTTTCAGTCCGAATTCAGATCAATTAAAATCTATAGGTTGTAGATAAGCTCAGAGACCTGCAGCAGAGCCACCCAGCTAAATTCTGTCTGGATCAGATGAATCACTGTTAAAATGAACATATATAACAAGAAAATACATGCTTAGTGCTGTTTGAGTTGGCATTGTTGAGTGTTTTATAACAAATCATTATTGCTGAAAAGCTGACTATGAATGATTGAGCATCCATAGATATAAGATCCTGCATAAATATAAATTACTTCAAAAAATTCATAAATAGGAAGAAAATACAAAAGAAATAAAATTAAACATATTTGAATAAGTAGAATATAATTTAGCTCCTTTATGGAAACATCTAACCAGAACAGTTAGTACTGAGCCTATTCATCTA